>NC_080727.1:2812500-2970000 GCF_019097595.1 Hemibagrus wyckioides
TGGGCACGCTTGTGGTCATGAAGTCGGCAATCTGCTGCAGGGCCAGCAGGCTGGCGGGGTTCTTCCCCTTCTTCATCTGATCGTGGATCAGGGTCTCCAGCTCATCACAGAACGCCTGCAACACAACCACAAGTTCAGAAGAGGATACAGCTTCACCGAGAACCAAAACCTAAGCTAAGCACTCATTTATCTCTAGTATAAAGCAGGTATTACAGTGTGTGTGTGTGTGTGTGTGTGTGTGAGACAGTGTTAAATGAAAGTGTCCACACAGGATGGCTTCTTAGCTGTGATTTGATTGCGAATGTTGATGGAGGACGTGGAACGGAAACATTCTTTTACTCAGAAACTGACAAATATGTCTATAAGCATTATACACCGATCAGCCATAACATTATGACCACTGACTGGTGAGGAGATCTGTCTTATTCACTTCATCATGGCACCTGTTAGTGGGTGGGATATATTAGGCAGCAAGTGAACATTTTGTCCTCAAAGTTGATGTGTTAGAAGCAGGAAAAATGGACAAGCGTAAGGATTTGAGAGAGCTTGACAAAGAGCTGAATTGTGAAGGTTAGATGACCAGATCAGAGCATCTCCAAAACTGCAGCTCTTGTGGGGTGTTCCCGGTCTGCAGTGGTCAGTATCTATCAAAAGTGGTCCAAGGAAGGAACAATGGTGGACCGGCAACAGGGTCATGGGCGGCCGAGGCTCATTGATGCACGTGGGGAGAGAAGGCTGGCCCGTGTGATCCGATCCAACAGACGAGCTACTGTTGCTCAAATTGCTGAAGAAGTTAATGCTGGTTCTGATAGAAAGGGGTCAGAATACACAGTGCAGGACGGGTCAGGGCTGTTTGGGCAGCAAAAAGGGGGACCAACACAATATTAGGCAGGTGGTCATAATGTTATGCCTGACCAGGGTGTATCGTTGGAATAGAGGAAATATTGTGTGATTCAGTGTTTGTTAGTAAACCTGTAGAACCTCCACATACGTATCATGTAGAGCAGAAATGTACGACAAACCCCAAATCCACGTTAAAAAAAAAAAAAAAAAAAACATTCGGAAAAGAACGATGGAACGGTTCTCCTGTTTCGCAAGCCGTGATGCTTCGCAATTCCACTGTAACTGGAGTGTTGCAATGTTTGGCAAGCCTCATGTTAACAGAGAAATCAGTTCTATCATCTTCCCCTCTCCCCTCCTCCCTCCCTCTATCCTTCTCTCTCTCTCTCTCTCCCTCTCTCTAGATAAAGAGTTTCTCATTCTCTTCATTCCCACCAGCATGAAGAAGTCGATCTTTATGTTTCAGAGTCGAGACGGCTACATAAACAGTGTGTTATTGTACACACATCTTGGCTCTGACTGCGAGAGCTGACCGCTCGCTCACACACACACAGACACACTCACAGACACACTCACACACACAGACACACTCACACACACACACACACAGACACACTCACACACACACAGACACACACACACACAGACACACTCACACACAGACACACTCACACACAGACACACTCACACACAGACACACTCACACACACACAGACACACTCACAGACACACAGACACACTCACAGACACACTCACACACACACAGACACACTCACACACACACAGACACACTCACAGACACACTCACACACACACAGACACACACACACACAGACACACACACACACAGACACACTCACACACACACAGACACACACACACACAGACACACACACACACAGACACACTCACACACAGACACACTCACACACAGACACACTCACACACACACAGACACACTCACACACACAGACACACTCACACACACACACACACAGACACACTCACACACACACAGACACACACACACACAGACACACACACACACAGACACACTCACACACAGACACACTCACACACAGACACACTCACACACACACAGACACACTCACACACACAGACACACTCACACACACACACACACAGACACACTCACACACACACAGACACACACACACACAGACACACTCACACACAGACACACTCACACACAGACACACTCACACACAGACACACTCACACACACACAGACACACTCACAGACACACAGACACACTCACAGACACACTCACACACACACAGACACACTCACACACACACAGACACACTCACAGACACACTCACACACACACAGACACACACACACACAGACACACACACACACAGACACACTCACACACAGACACACTCACACACAGACACACTCACACACAGACACACTCACACACACACAGACACACTCACACACAGACACACTCAGACACACTCACACACACACAGACACACTCACACACACACAGACACACTCACAGACACACTCACACACACACAGACACACTCACACACACACAGACACACTCACACACACACAGACACACTCACACACAGACACACTCACACACAGACACACTCACACACACACAGACACACTCACACACACACAGACACACTCACACACACACAGACACACACACACTCACTCACAGACACACACACACACACACAGACAGACACACTCACACACACACACAATCACTCACAGACACACTCACACACACACACACACACACACACACACACACACACACACACACACACACACACACACAGACACACTCACACACAGACACACTCACACACAGACACACTCACACACAGACACACTCACACACACACAGACACACTGAGAAAGAGGTTTAGAGTCAGCTGAAAGCCCTGCAGTCTCTCAGTCTCTCTCTCTCTGTGTCTCTCTCTCTTATTCTCCTCTCTCTCACCCCCCCCCCCCCCCCCCGACTTTCACTGGATGAAGAGAGTCTTGTTCAGTCGTATCACATGCTGATGGGAAGAGTGGAGTGAATTATGAGAAAAGAGGTTTAGAGTCAACTGAAAGCCCTACAGTCTCTCTCTCTCTCTCTGTCTCTCTCTCATTCCCCTCTCTCTCTCTCTCTCATACACATACACACACACACAGTCTCTCTCTCTCTCTGGATGAAGAGAGTCTTGTTCAGTCGTATCACATGCTGATGGGAAGAGTGGAGTGAATTACCCGGAAACACTCTCTGACTTTTACACACAGGGCCTGTACTGACAGAGTGAGACACATCGTCTGGTCAATCGCTTTTTCTGTTTTTTTTTTAATCTGAGGGTTTAATAATGAGAGGTTTGTTTGTTGGAACAGATCATATCACAGATCTCCACGCCAAAGTGAGACTGAGATTTTATTTCTTTTTAGTTGTTTGTTCGAGTTGTTACTCAGTTGCGTAAACTTTCTGGTGAACTCCAGCATGTTGTGAACACGGTGTATTAGTTACATCTCTGGAAATGGAACAGCTGTGTAGTCCCGATCTGTCTGTCAAGAATTTTTCAGATGATGTGTGTTTCTGGATGGAGAAGGTGTGAGGAATCAAGATGTCGCCTCTCCAGAGCTCACAATGTTCCTCAGAGCTCATCATGATTTATTTTGAATTCTGAGCTTCATCCAAATCACACAGTTCTGTTCTGTTCTGTCTTTCTCTCGCTCTGTCTCTCTCTCACTCTCCGTATCTCCCCCCCTCTGTCTGTCTCTTTCTCTCCCTCTCAAGTCTGTCTGTCTCTCTCTCTCACTCTCTCTCTGTATCCCCCACCCCGTCTGTCTCTTTCTCTCCCTCTCAAGTCTCTCTCTCTCTCTCTCTCTCTCTCACTCTCTCTCTGTATCCCCCACCCCGTCTGTCTCTTTCTCTCCCTCTCAAGTCTCTCTCTCTCTCTCTCTCTCTCACTCTCTCTCTGTATCCCCCACCCTGTCTGTCTCTTTCTCTCCCTCTCAAGTCTCTCTCTCTCTCTCTCTCTCTCTCTCTCTCACTCTCTCTCTGTATCCCCCACCCCGTCTGTCTCTTTCTCTCCCTCTCAAGTCTCTCTCTCTCTCTCTCTCTCTCTCTCTGTATCCCCCACCCCGTCTGTCTCTTTCTCTCCCTCTCAAGTCTGTCTCTCTCTCTCTCTCTCTCTGTATCCCCCACCCCGTCTGTCTCTCTCTTCCTCTCAAGTCTGTCTGTCTCTCTCTCTCTCTCTCTCTGTATCCCCCACCCCGTCTGTCTCTTTCTCTCCCTCTCAAGTCTCTCTCTCTCTCTCTCTCTCTCTCTCTCTCTGTATCCCCCACCCCGTCTGTCTCTTTCTCTCCCTCTCAAGTCTGTCTCTCTCTCTCTCTCTCTCACTCTCTCTCTGTATCCCCCACACCGTCTGTCTCTTTCTCTCCCTCTCAAGTCTCTCTCTCTCTCACTCTCTCTCTGTATCCCCCACCCCGTCTGTCTCTTTCTCTCCCTCTCAAGTCTCTCTCTCTCTCACTCTCTCTCTGTATCCCCCACCCCGTCTGTCTCTTTCTCTCCCTCTCAAGTCTGTCTCTCTCTCTCTCTCTCTCACTCTCTCTCTGTATCCCCCACACCGTCTGTCTCTTTCTCTCCCTCTCAAGTCTCTCTCTCTCTCACTCTCTCCCTGTATCCCCACCCCGTCTGTCTCTTTCTCTCCCTCTTAAGTCTGTCTCTCTCTCTCTCTCTCTCTGTATCCCCCACCCCGTCTGTCTCTTTCTCTCCCTCTCAAGTCTGTCTGTCTCTCTCCTTCTGTCTCCCCCTCAGTCTGTCTGCCTGTCTCTCTCTCCCCCTCTCAGTTTCCCTCTCTCTGTCTCTCTCTCCATCTTTCCCGCTCTCCATCTCCCTCTCCATATCTCTCTGTTTCTCTATCTCTTACTGTCTCTCTCTCCCTCTCTCTCTCTCTCTCTCTCTCTCTCTCTCAGTAGTGTTGGATATTTCTACGTCCCAGAGCTCTGCCTCTTTACTATTAGATTACTGTTGTGTATTTGTTCAGGTGCACACGCTTTCCTGTGCTCGCTGTGTGTGTGTGTGTGTGTGTGTCTGTGAGTGCACTGACCGGGCTCTGCAGGATCATGGACACTCTTTTCCTCTGCTCCATCATGTTGAAGTCCTGCCGGAGGTCAGGCGCCATGTTCCTCTCTCTCTGGTACTCGGCGCTGCTCTCATCCACTCGGTCAAAGTAGCGCTCTTTATGTGGCGGGTTTGTGGGTGGAGTGGCCGCCACCACCCCAGCGCCGGAGTCTCCGTTCATCCTGCGGTCCGCACCTGCGACCAGACAAGAGGTCCAAACGTCAGGAACGATATTACACTGAAAACCTGAAAACGCTTGTCTTGTTAAATTAAGCACAAGCCGACAAGAACTGAGTCTGACTTTCTTTTAGAAAATCTAATTCTAATATTGGGTCGGTTCTGACAGATGGCTGGACGTGACCCAGACGGTTATTTTGTCATGTTTTTCCAGGACAGTTCTGACACACTCCAAGTGCTGATCACATGAGTATTAGTCTTTTATGGTACAGACATGAGCACCTGAAGGTCCGGTCTCTGGAAGCGCTGACCCGAGTGTGTGACGAGTTTCAGTACCAGGTCAGGTTCCAGCCCGCCTCCACCCCTTCGGGTCAGAGGGGAGCTCTGCATCGATTTCCTGACCGCTCAATTTCCTGCTAGTGGGCTGGACTTCAATACACGTCTCTTTCAACACAATGAACTGAGATAAGATAATAAACAACTGTCATGATGTGCGCATGGTGTGTCCACACACACACACACACACACACACAGGTTTGGAGTTTTACACAGTTATTCAAGTGCACAGAAGAGCAAATCTGTTTGTGTGTGTGTGTGTGTGTCTGTGTGTGTGTGTGTGTGTGAGAGAGAGAGAGAGAGAGAGAGAGAGAGATTAAAGGTTTTCAGGGGGTTTAGAGTGCATTTGTGAGTATAATGTGCTCAAACATTCAATGTCCATTAACACTATTAAAGAGAGAGAGAGAGAGAGAGAGAGAGAGAGAGAGAGAGAGAGAGAGAGAGACAGACAGAGGAAGCGGATGGCCACAGAGCTTCTTAGTGAATATAATCTATTGCATCTCCTCCGTTCCAACACAGCAGGACGACTCCAGCGCTGCTATAACAACCACACGGACTCACACAAGCACTCAGTGTAGAGCAGAGCAGCAGATCCACTACACAAGGGTTAAACACTACACACTGCACAACATACAACACTACACAACACACACTGCACAACATACAACATGGCACAACACACAAGACTACACAATACACACTGCACAACACACGAGACACCACACAACACACACAACAGAAGCCTCGCCACATCAACAGCTGCACAGTTTACTGAAGAACTGTTAATTATTCCCTGAACTGTTACTTATCTAATGCAGATGAATAATGAAAAGTCACATGACAAGACATTCGACCTGTCTCACTGCCCTAGAACCCATCTCTCTGCCCTGGAACCTGTCTCACTGCTCCAGAACCTGTCTCCCTGCCCCAGAACCCACCTTTCTGCCCTGGAACCTGTCTCACTACCCCGGAACCCGTCTCACTGTCCCGGAACCCATTTCACTGCCCTGGACCCTGGAACCCTCTCACCGCAAGCTAAACTCATCTCACTGCCTTGGAAGCCATCTCACTGCGAGCTAAACTTGTCTTGTGCCAAAACCTGTCTCACTGCCCCAAAACTCGTCTCACTACCCCAGAACCCCTCTTACTGCCCCAGAACCTGTCTCACTGCCCCAGAACCCGTCTCACTGGCCGAGAACCCATTTCTTTGCTCTGTAACCTGCCAAGCTAAACACGTCTCACTGCCCTGGAGCCTGTCTCACTGCCCAGCTAAACGGTCTCACTGCCCTGGAGCCTGTCTCACTGCCAAGCTAACCCCGTCTCACTGCACGGCTAACCCAATCTCTGTGAGACTCTGGACCGTGTACACATACACTAACAGCTTGTGCATGAAGGATTTATGTGCTGCTGTTCTGTACTTCAACAAGCCTGAGCTGAAAAAAAGAGAGAGAGGGAGGGAGGGATAGGGAGGGTGCTGAGAGACAACAGAACAACAGGAGATAAGAGACAGAACAAGAGGGAAAGAGAAGAGGATAAGGAAGAAGAAAGAAAACGAGAGAGAGAGAGAGAGAATACAGCAATGAAAACGAGAAAAACGAGGAGGAAAAAACAGAAAATAGACAGGAAAGATGATAAACAGGATTCTGAGAAAGAGAGAGAGAGAGAGAGAGAGAGAGAGAGAGAGAGAGAGAGAGAGAGAGAGACTCTGACTCAGCGTTATTGATTGATGTGTATAATGGGTTTGGGGCTGTTTGGTTCCTGCACACACTCAGTTTTTTGCATTAATGCCTGCAGTGCTGTTGAGTGTGTGTGAGTGTGTGTGAGTGTGTGTGAGTGTGTGTGAGTGAGTGTGTGTGTGTGTGTGAGTGTGTGTGAGTGTGTGTGAGTGTGTGTGTGTGAGTGTGTGTGTGAGTGTGTGTGTGTGTGTGAGTGTGTGTGTGTGTGTGTGTGTGAGTGTGTGTGTGTGTCCTATGCGCCTGCAAACACTCGACCAGCAGTGTGACTCTGGGTAATGATGTCAAAAGGACAAACAGCTGAAACAAACAGAAAAACACCCACAAAAATAATAAAAAATAATAATAATGAAGTGAAGCCTGACACACACACACACACACACACACACACACCAGCCCCAGAGCAGGAAATAACTCAAGCCTTGTGTAATGGGCCCAGCCTCTGGCCAGATGTGTACACACACACACACACACACACACAAGAATGCCCCTTTATCAAAACTACATTAGATTTATACTGGAATTCTGTCAAAAAGCTCCAGATTCAAAACCAACTCCAAAACACTTTCCCTAAATTTCCAACTTTCCCAGATCTGGAATTTTAACGTATATATATTTAACGGAATTCTACACTTTCCCAGTTTTCCGGTGAGTGTTAACCCTGCCTCGGTGCTCGACATGCTGCTGCTGCTCGAATATCAATCTGTGCCTGGTGCTAAAATTTCCTCCCACACGCTCTCGGCCTTTCTGAGAGTGGAGTTGGAAGCGCGTGGGACGGGTGCCGGGTTGACGAGCTCGTCTCCTTGGTAACTGCACAGACTTCTGGGAATAGATTTCGGTTTCCACGGTGAACGACGGCGGTTTCCCGGGATGTGGAAAGCCAGAGCCTCTGCACAAATACCTTCAACAGTTTGTTGAGGAAAAACACAAACAAGCCAGACAGCAATGATGGAAACTGAAGGAAGCAGGAAGGAAGAGAGGCATCCTGCTAGCTTCTCCGAAATGTCAGGTCACTTCCTTTTCACCCGGAGTGAAAGGTTCACGCGCAGGATGGCGACTAGCCTCTGATTAGCATGTCCATTTAAAAGAGTTCAATTTGATTCATTTCGCTGTGTCACAGTTTGTTTTCTCTTTTAGCTGAAACCCGAAAACACTGCTTTTGACTGAAATTTCGGTAAACTATGCTAACTAGCTAATGTTAACTAGACAACACAAAGTCGTAGACGTGCTAACTGTCTTTCAAGCGAAAAAAATCAAAGACGAGAGAGAAAGACAGAGAGAGAGCTGACAAAAATATTTATATTAATCTGAGGGGGAAAGGGGCGGAGCTTCTAGAAGTTAAACTGTAACACAATTATTAATCATTCCGAATCATGTCGATCGGTTCATCTGTTGTTCCCTTTGACCACTCTATGGCGCCCCTACAAATAACGCGTGAAGATCGTCATCAAGACCGAGACAAGCTTCACGTAGCTCTTGCTGTATGCCGTATGTTAGCATATATCCCTGTTTTACTAAACCTACACAACAGCCAATAGCGTTCGAGGTACCGAACACCTCGGACGAATCTGATCTAAACCCGCCTCACCATAGCTTAGCAAACAAGCTGAACGCGAACGACAGAATAAACAATGCACTTATGATGGACAAGACTCTGCTTATTAATTAACGTTATTCATATACATCGTTTTCTATAAGGCTGTTACACAAGACGGAGCAAATCCCGCCTCCAAAGGTTCCAGAAAGCATCTGACTCGATAATCACACTTGAAGTTTCGAAAAAATTACCTCAGAATTAATAAACTACAAAATGAAAACTCTCTGAAACACTGGTGTCAATCACGCTGAAGGATTTTTGGGGGCACTTTTCAAAGATCTCCTGCTAAACAAGAGCTGAGGAAGACAGGCTAAAAAAGTTCCCCTTTCTTAATTCCCGGATTTTCTTCCCATCCATCTGTCCTCATTCCGTGTCTCACTTCTTCACCTTCTCTCCAGGATTCCAGCTGGTATACCCGGAGATGTGTGCCAGCTCCAACTGTTCAGCCTGGCAGGACTCAAATCCTCAGGCTCTTTAGCGCACTGCTAACCGACTGATAATGCTCATAGATTTGATCAAGTTTAGCTTGAGAGGAACGTGGTGTCACAAAATTCAACACTCGGTCCCATGACTTCTGAAAACTTCTGAGTAATAATAACATATGAATTATCTGTACACCTTCTGAATAGAAACTCGTCAACTAGAACACCAGTCAGCTAACTGACAAGGCTAAAAAGTGGTAGCTGACAAAATGTAATAAAATATAGCAAGCTAGTTAGACACAATTTATAAACTTCTTGGTGATAATCAATATACATTTTTCAAAAGATTATTTTACTGTCTTTAGCATCCACGAGAAATGTCAAATTCTGTTTTAGCTACGAGTCACGCTAACAAGGTCTTCACTGGTTAGCATACTTATTTTCTCTCAACTGATCTATATAACACATTGTGCTGCTCAGTTTCTCACAACAAACGACAACTAACGGCGTTGGAATCTAACACGCCTCACGATAGCCTAGCAAACAAGCTAAACACAGAGAAGCGCTAATTCATCCAAATAGTAAGAGCTGATGTGTGTAGTGCAGCAGATGGTGGGATTCAAAACGAGTAGAGTTCTTCAGTTCCCAAACTTTAGTTCCTAGCTAAAATCTGTTTCATGCTAAATTACCACAATCTTCGAACCATGGTTTCAACGATGGGTTCCTGTCCTGTACGACCTCACGCTAAAGACATTACACAGTCACAGAGATCTCTGGTTCCTCAGGTGGGAGTGTAAACCGTAGCGAGTAAAGTTTGCTAATCTGTTGAATAAGATAGTATGCGCTAACACGTACGCTGAATCTACTGTTTTTAGTTAAAGCAGTTTTATTCAGATGTAGCGTTACACAGCTACACACAATATCAGCGTAGAACTGCGAGTAATCAGGTCTAAGCTCTTCCGATGACAGCACCGAGGACGTTCTGTATAAAATCCTGCGCTTATCTGTTCTATTCCTAGCCGGCTACGCAGGAACCCACCATCAATCATCTCTCTAATCCACACACGGCAGCGTTTAATTACAGGCAAAGATGTTAATCAGCTTTTTATAGTCCGAGTCGTTGCATTTCTGGACAGCAGAGAGAGAGATCTCGGGTGAGGACCACCATGGCTGAGTGATATGACTACACGCTAAACGAGGAAATACGTCTGGGTGCGAGTTAGCATGACTTCAACAAGCCTACATTTAAACTACTTCAATATTTAGTTATTCACACACTCAGGGGTTAGCTGGTGTTTATCTAATCCCTCCTGTGACAAGAACGCTTGTTTACACTAATGAAGCTAAGGGACCTGCGATATCACGTTAGCACCAAGCTAACCGACACGTCCAACAACATTCCTGGAGTAGAAACAGTCTAATGTCAAAATGTATACAAATAAAACCATTAGCATAATTAGCTTAGCACCTGCTAGAGAGTGTCTCATAGTCTGGATATTAATTAGAGCAAGAAAAAACAAAACAAAGCAAATTTTACCTCAGAAATGCTAACATATGATCATGGTAGCAGTAACAGAACAGTAAGAAGACAGTAAGGTGAAAGTGAACATGAGCGCTAATGAATAATTTTCTTTCTAAACCTCAGACTTTGACTGTTGAGAATTTTCCAGAAAATTCCTTTCCCTCTCGGTGAATCAGCATTTCGGAATCGCAGATTCTCTTTCGCTAGCGTTAATGAGATTCTATACTGTTTATAATTGTTCTTTATCCATATTTACGTTACTCAACATGATCATGCTAGTAAAAAACAAATATAATTATTATTCACCTCAAACCGAGGCTTCACCTTCGTGATTTACGCTACATCTCACTGCTATTTAGCCCATGTAGCATATCCCTGCACTTCTTCTTTTATTTCTATTTATTTCTGCGTGTGTTATGTAACATCAGTAGGTGTGTAAAAGGCTTCAGGCTCACTGACATGTTGGAAAGAACATCCTGAAGCACGTTCAGATAATCATAAAGGACTGATAGCGCCAGAGCTCTCCATCCACCTACACCTCTTTTACTCTCTCACTCACACCCACACAGTGGGCTCAGGGAATTTTAATACAAAACCGCAAAAAATAAAATAAAAAAAAGGTACTCAGGTTTGTGACGAATGCCGTGTGGGCAGCGGGGATTTTTATCCGAGCGTGTCGAGCTGGAAACACGGAGATGGAGAGGACGCAGTCTGGAACGGTTTGGAGAATTAGGATTTCGATGATATCTGATTTAAGTCACTACACTAGTTTTAATGTTTACTAATCAACTACAATACTAGTTATGTGATTTCGACAGAGATCTCACAGGTAGCATGGAGTAATGGCAGGTCTGAACATTAATTAGAGCAAGAAACTTTGAGGTAAAAACCCAAAACAAAGCAAAT
This sequence comes from Hemibagrus wyckioides, assembly GCF_019097595.1. Taxonomy (NCBI): domain Eukaryota; kingdom Metazoa; phylum Chordata; class Actinopteri; order Siluriformes; family Bagridae; genus Hemibagrus; species Hemibagrus wyckioides. The sequence continues at coordinate 2,824,164 of NC_080727.1, forward strand.
TTGACCTGAGAAATGCTACCGTATAATCATGGTAGGATGTTTAGTAGTAGAACAGAAAAAAGTAAAAGTGAACATTAGTGTTACTGAATAATTTGCTTTGTAAACCACAGAATTTAACTGTTGCGTCCTTTCCCTTTCGGTGAATCACCGATTCTCTTTCGTCAAAATGTTCTAACATCACCAACAAGCCTTAATGAGATTCTGTATTGTTTATAATTGTCCTTTATCGATATTTACGATACACAATATAGATATAGAAATAGCAAAAGCCTTTATTTGTCACATAGGTTGGGTTGGTTGTTGATACAGCACCCCTGGAGCACAGAGGGTTAAGGGCCCAACAGTGGCAACTTTTTGGAGCTGGGGCTTGAACCCCCAATCAACGACCCAGAGCCTTAACCACTTGAGCCACCACCGCCCCCAAAAACCCATGCAAGCATGTGGAGAACATGCAAACTCCACACAGAAAGGCCCCTGCCTGTTCGAACCTGGGATTCAAACCCAGGACCTTCTTGCAGGAAACAGTGCTAACCACTAAGCCACCGTGCTGCCCATGATATGATCATGTTAGTAAAACAAATTCCAAGATTAAAGTATTGGCACCCCGATCACCATTAAAGCTACTCATGATGCAAGAAGCCCACATTTTTAACACTCACTAAGAAAAACCTGTTTTTTTAAATGTTTATAATTATTTTTAATGTTTACTAATCAGCTACAATACTAATTATCTGATTTCAACAGACATTTCACAGGTAGCATGGTGTAATGGCAATTTTTATCCATCTTGTTAAACAATTCATAACACAATATCGATTAACCTTGATGTTGTTATTAGGAAGTTATTAACACCGAATGATCTTAACCCTAACTACTTTCCAAGTTTTTACTGACACAAGTCGTCTTTTCGGAGTGATGCTTCAAAATGTCACATCTGAGTGTTTATTTAAATCCAACCAAACAATAATCCAATCTGGATCCTCAATGCCGCCTGAAAGCCAACAGGATTCATCAAAGCTCCTCATGCGTCACTATAACGTCCATAAGATTCATTTTATCTGAAAAAGCAACTTGCACATACCTTCAGAAGGAAAGTATGAAAGCCGTCCGAGTGTCAGAGTTCGTGCAGCCCGCACCGCCGTCACTATGGAAACAGACTAGACATCGTCATGGAAACCTGCGGCCAGCTTTCGGGATGGCTTTCAGGGCTACAGTAACAGGTTGTGTCTGGAACTCGTCTCGTGAAACACAGCAAACAAACTGCTGTGAGCTTTTTCCGACGCTCGGAAGTGCGACTCTAAACGCTCTTAACGGATTTAGTTAAAAATGAGATAGCTTAGTTTTAGTTTTAGTTAACGTTAAAAATGAGAGATCGGGGTCAGACAAATAGTCAACTAATTAAGGGGAAATAATAATAATCTGCAACAAAGTGGTGTGACCTGGCCTGACATCCTCCATTACACTTTATTTCATTAATTAAAGGACACCACAGCGTACTTCATATCCATTTGTTGTTGCATTTAATTCTGTGACATTAGGTCATGTTATCACTTACATTATAGCAGCTTTAAACACACGTTCAACAAGTGTAAATATCAAACCAGTGTCAGGAGCCTCCAGTGTCAGGAACGTCTTCATGAGTTTGGAGATTTTCAGATTTTTGTGCATTTATAGCTGCTATAAAAGTAATCAATAACGTGCGACAAGGACGTTCCTTAACGTACCTATAAACGAATAAAAAGTATTACATCACTGACCAGGAGTCTGGTTTTAGCACTTTGCTGTTTTCGTCTTGTCCTGAAGGAGGTGTGGGTTCAGTTCTAGTACATAATAAACAGTAAATAAACATGACCCTGTTGCCCTTCAGCCCTCGTAAAGGAGGCGCAGCTTCTGCACCCGAACGTCTCAGTATACGAGGCGGAGCTGGAGGAGGCGTGTCCTCAGCGCTTATCCGTTTGCTAAAGACGCCGAAGCCTCTGTGTACACGTCTCAGTGGAGTGGGTGTGGCCTCTGTGCTTATCAGCTATGCGATAGAAACGCATCCTTGGGCTGTAGCATGAACAAAATGCCACAAGAGTATGAAGGCAAGTCATCAAGTGATTATAAACATTAAGCATTCGGAGACCGGAGCAGACGAAACACCATCCCCACCCTAAGCTCTAGTTGAAGCACGGAGGATGCAAAGTGCTTTTAGTCTCTCCAGAGCTCGTCTACAGGGAGTCAGGTTACCATGAGCACACCAGCAGCTTAGCGGAGCATGAAGCCGCTTCGCTGTGTGAGTGCCAGAGGATGCAGCCAAGCCTGAAATATCCAATCAATAACAATAACAATGATGATAACATGAAGAATTCCGTCGCAGCTAGGGCTACATCATCAACACGACGGTCTGGTTTCACGGCTGGACATAAAGAGGTGTCAGTATTTTTTCAGCCCATGACAGGAGACTGAAAGGAGAAACAAGATGGACGTGTTTACTCTGCTTTTTAAACCATATCTTTGTCAAGTCTTCCCACTCTTTTGTGTTCAAAAATGATTAACCTTAAAAACAGGGATTAGTGCCGTATAATCGTTCTATTCGTTTTTGTGCTGCCTTTTTATTGTATTGCGAGGCGACCATGCGAGTCTAGACAAGATGAAGCTCCTGGATGCTGACAGTAAAGGAGCGTCAAAGGAAACAAAGAATATACGTCGTTTCCGAAGCGGCAAAGACGTAACGAGGCAGAGGAACAATGAGCGGGTTTCGTTTGGCGTATGTAAGAACGTTAAAATGTGTACAAGGTGCGGTGTGTGTAAGCATCAATAATTCACAAAGCTCTCCATTACCAGGCAGATAAGAACAGGGAAGTGGAAGCAGTCTGCTATCTCAAGTGTGTCACAAAACAGATGTGACGAGGGGAAGGAGGGGTCAGCGTGTGTGTGTGTGTGCGGTCTAAAAACACGTCTTGGGTGTGGTCACGTCTGTGGTTATAAACCAACACTACTAGAAAAGCTCTCGCTGCTCCTTTTGTTTTCTTTCAAACAAACAATAAATCTGGTTCATTTTTATAAACAAGAGACTCAAACTGTAACTAAACGTTTCTCAGATGGTTCGGGTTTTGTGCTTATGAAATATACTACAAAACACAAACACACACACACACACACCAGTCGAAAAGAAACAAGTAGAAAAAGTTTTTGGACTCTTGTATCACTATTGGATGTTACACTACAGCGCCTTTACATTCTCTAATCTGATTGGTCAGAACAGATCGCAGGTTTACGTGAACGTACTTACTGTTGCTATAGCGACAACTTACACTTGTATAAATTGTACCGCAAATGCAACATTTATGGAAGAAAGTTTTTCCGAAATTCTGGCATAAAGTTTACGATTTTTCCTGAGCTACGTTTCTTTTGTTTGTTTTTATTATTATTAACTTCAAGAGGAAAAAGAAAAGAGATGGAAGGTCTGTGTATAGCTACTATACCACTAGCGATAACACAAACGTGTTTCACAAACGTACTACAACTTTTAAATGTAACTATAAATGCACAAAGAATATAAAATCAATCGTTATTTCATTTATAAAAGTGGTTGCAAATTTTATATGCAATATTTAAAATTCTTTTTACAGATTTTTAAGGTTTTTGTTTCTCATTTTTTTAAACATTTTTTATAACATTGTTATAACATTAGGATATTATTTTTGATTTGATTTTACATTCTATTTATTATTATTACTATTTTCTATGTTATTATTAACATTATTTATTATATATGATATCCATCATCTTGAAAATATCTCCGAAAAAGGTATTCTGATGTAATGAAATTAAAAATAAATAATAATAATAATAATAATAATAATAAAAATAAATAAATAAATAATAATAACAATATATCCTTTTTTATTATATTTCAAAACAATTTTAAATTATTACACATCTCACTGGATGCTGAATTTAAAATAATTGTTATTGTTAAATATAAAGTTCACTTTTGTAGACATGAGGATCAACATTATCTAAATAAATAACAGAAAAATACCTATGTAATGAAGACAACACATTCAAGCCTTTAGACATTATACTAATTTAAAAAAAAACAACTTCTAAATGTAGCTGTTGTTTCGTTTCATTTTGTTTTGTTTTTTTAAACCCTGATCTGGACAGTGGACAGAAAGGCGTTTGGAAGGCTGCACATTCCTGACACTCTTCAGCCCCACACACACCCACATGTGTGTGCTAAATGTAGTCGTCCCAGGCTTGGCCTTTAGAATAGCACACATACAGCAGATACCTCGCAGCGTCGCGGGTCACGTCATCGCTCCATCATGTGTTTATCAGAACGCTGCGTGATCTCTGAGCGCCACAAAGCTTAATTACACAAACGAGCCCCAGGGGCCGAACCTCATGATCGTCCTGAACGACCGCAGACGCGCCACGTGAGACCTGGTGCCGTATTTGCATGACTCGTGGCTTTCACATATAAACAGATCTGATTGGAAAAACAGAACACATCACAGGTTTATATGAACTCGCTAGTACTAATACCTCTCTGTTGCTATAGCAACAACTATAGCAATGAAAGAAAGACAGGAAACAAGCTGGCGCAACAACGTGGTTCGAGATATAACCGCAAACAGGGTTAAATATATAGCGAGTGAGTAGCTTTGAGGAAAAATGCCGGACTCTGATTGGTTAATCAGGTTCCTCAGCATAGCAGCGCACGCAAGAGTGAAATCGTAGCATCGACTTTGTTTATCTTTCATAAACATTGTTACAGAAGGTTGGTTATTTTGTGCAGGTAGAAATATGTTAGCGATCAGATTTCTGGTACACACACGCCGAATGATCTGATTACTGGCCGACGCTAGTTTCACTGTTTACACGCAACATTTGTTTTATTTTATTTTAAATGGGAATTGCCAGAGATATGACATGTTCGTTACATTAGCTGCTCCGGAGAAGCTTTTCTATATCTGGTCATCTTTGTGTGTAACAATATACACGCGCTAAATAATCTGATTATTGAGCAACAATCTGGCTGGAAATCCGATTTCTGGAAATTCAGCCTGGTGTTGCATCCAGAGTGTATTCCCGGGATAGGATCCGAATCCACAGGGACCCTGATCAGGATAAAGCGTCTAAGGAACATACACGAATGAGTAAATAAGATAGAATGCTGCGCCGTGAGAGACTGATATCTAGTCGGATCATATCGCCGTGAACTTCCTGATGTCCGTATTCGTCCAGCTTGTGTCGTTCCAAACCAAAACCAAACACTTCCTTTTCTAAAGCAATAAAACGGACACTGTAAAAGCATACGGAAAGAGGGAGAAAGTCTGGAGAAGGGAGGGAAAAAAATGACAGCTGAAATGAGAAACACATTTTGGTCTCTCCGGGGGGATTGCGTGTGCGGGCGTGGAATGAAAAGCCAGACTAAGGGAAGGTTAGGAAACTCCTATGAATTCAAACCCGAGAGAAAATTATTCTCGATAAGAGACTGCTTCACGGAGGAAAACGTAAATGTGACGGCAAAATAAAACACATTGAAATAATCAGGCAATTTTACTACTCAGGGTTTTATTGCTGGCGAAGACAGAACCGGAAACATGGCTTAAATCCGTGCTCGGACTCGTTCCTGGAGGATGAGGGAATTTAGGGAGTCTCCGTCCCTCCAGGAATCAGGGACTGTCTCTCGATAATCCTTCGGAAGGAGTGGAAACAAACAGCAGTGAGACGCTTCAGCTTAGCAGAACCCGGGAACCAGCTCGGCCTTAGCACAGTTCATCCAACACTAACACACACACAGAGTACGAAACAATACACACATGGCACAACATGACACACGTCCCAGCATTCACTGCACATTACAGCATGTATATGGGAAAATTAATCCATTATTAAACCCTCTTCTCTCTGTTAATTTCACACGGATGCAAAACACCAGAAACTTCAGAATTTTCTTAAATAATAAACGTCGATTTGAACATTTCTGAGCGTTTCTCGTGATGAATAAACAGAAAGACTGGCACACTCTGAAAACACAGAGCATTAATCAAACGCACAACAAATCCATGATGATTTTCCTCAAAGCTTCTGAATCTAAACAGAAATTAAACTAGCGGACGGTTTTGTAAATACATTTCAAATTGTTTGTTTGACCGTTTTGTAAGTAGGTAAATAGATCCATCCATCTTCTATACCCACTTTATTCCTAATTAGGGACACGGGGATCTGCTGGAGCCTATCCCAGCACACATTGGGTGAATGGCAAGGGTACACCCTGGACAGGTCCCCAATCCATCACAGGGCCACACATATAGACAGACAACCACACACACTCACACACACTCCTATGGGCAATTTAGAATTACCAATCAACCTAATGTACATGTTTTTGGACTGTGGGAGGAAACCGGAGTACCCGGAGTAAACCCAGACAGACACAGGGAGAACATGCAAACTCCACACAGAAAGGCCCCTGGGTTCGAACCCGGGATTCGATAGGTAAGTAGAAAGTTTAGCTATTTTGCTAAATAAATTAATAAACCGTTTGTTTGACTATTTTAAAAAGTACGTAAATAGACAGTTTGACTAGTTTGTAAATACTGAAATTGTTTGATTAGTTTGTAAATATGTGAACAGGGAGCTTGAAAATTTTTCAAATTAAATACGTGAATGTTTAGGTCAACTATTTTGGAAGTGCGTAAATAGATACATTTTGTAAACACAACACTTCGCTTGGCTATTTTGTAAATATATAAATAGTTAGCTTGACCATTTAAAAAAAAAAACACATTAGTAGTTAGCGTCGTTGTTTTTGTATACAGTGATACCTCACACATCCCGTTCCAGGACCCATCACGAATGACGAGGTTTCGCAGATGTGCGGTGGAGTCACTGAAAATGCTAATACTGTACTGTAAATGATTCTTTTTAGAGTTTAAACCCTAAATATGACCCCAATCATGCTCCCAAAACACTTTAATTTCATTTAAAAGTTAGCTTAATACATTACCTTGTATAAAAACCAAGGAAAAAAATCACCGAGATCACTTACGCGCGTGTTGAACCAAGTACAAGGGGCGGGGAGATGAACCGCGACATCACGCATACAAGGCATCATAGCTTCCAGCCAATCAGCCAATCGGCTACTTCCACCCCTTCCAGCCAATAGCGTGTCGTAATGGCTGTACTGTACGTATGTGATATCAGCACCATTCGCTATCATTAAAATAACATTTATATTTTATTTATATTGACATTTTGTTGATTTTACTTTTATATTTTTATTTCTAAATTAATAAACTACATTTTTCTTAACAATTTCATGAGCATGAAAAAGTATACATACACTTTTGCGTGGATTTCGCGGGTCTGCTTGACCGTTTAAAAAACAACAACACATTAGTAGTCAGCGTCATTATTTCTGTATGTATACATAACAAGCTAGCCTGACTATTTGGCAAAACACTTAGCTAGCTGAGACTACGTTGATCGCTTTACTAATACTACTTCGTAAACATATCTATATTGTCTTCAAAAAGACCCACGTTTCGAAACATTTTTTAAACACATAAGCAGTTAGTCTGATCATTTTGTAGAAACGTAAACAGTTAGTCCGATCATTTTGTAGAAACGTAAACAGTTAGTCCGATCATTTTGTAGAAACGTAAACAGTTAGTCCGATCATTTTGTAGAAACGTAAACAGTTAGTCCGATCATTTTGTAGAAACGTAAACAGTTAGTCCGATCATTTTGTAGAAACGTAAACAGTTAGTCCGATCATTTTGTAGAAACGTAAACAGTTAGTCTGATCATTTTGTAGAAACGTAAACAGTTAGTCTGATCATTTTGTAGAAACGTAAACAGTTAGTCTGATCATTTTGTAGAAACGTAAACAGTTAGTCTGATCATTTTGTAGAAACGTAAACAGTTAGTCCGATCATTTTGTAGAAACGTAAACAGTTAGTCCGATCATTTTGTAGAAACGTAAACAGTTAGTCCGATCATTTTGTAGAAACGTAAACAGTTAGTCCGATCATTTTGTAGAAACGTAAACAGTTAGTCCGATCATTTTGTAGAAACGTAAACAGTTAGTCTGATCATTTTGTAGAAACGTAAACATATCTATATTGTCTTCAAAAAGACCCACGTTTCGAAACATTTTTTAAACACATAAGCAGTTAGTCTGATCATTTTGTAGAAACGTAAACAGTTAGTCTGATCATTTTGTAGAAACGTAAACAGTTAGTTTGATCATTTTGCAGAAACGTAAACAGTTAGTCCGATCATTTTGTAGAAACGTAAACAGTTAGTCTGATCATTTTGTAGAAACGTAAACAGTTAGTCTGATCATTTTGTAGAAACGTAAACAGTTAGTCTGATCATTTTGTAGAAATGTAAACAGTTAGTCTGATCATTTTGTAGAAACGTAAACAGTTAACGTTAGTATTTAGTAAAAAGGTAAATAGTCAGCGAGATTATTTCGGAAACACAACAACAGTTAGGAAAGAAAAACAAAAAGCTATTCTGTTCTGGGCGAATTAAAAACAAAACATTTCGATCCGGACGCTTTACGGATATGCAAATGAGCTTTATGACGTAACAAGGTGACTTTTTTTTGTAGCATGCATCAGCGACTTTTCCCCTGAACAGACTTGGCAACCTTTCTCCTGGTGTGTTGGTGCAGCAGCAGCAGGATGCACGCCGTGGGATGGATTGTTTTGGGCCCTGCAAGATCTTATTCGTATCTTAATACGTCTTATAATCGTGTGTAACAAATTTATGACCATGTGACTAACACGCACACACACAATTAGTGCAACACACACACACACACTACACACACACACACACACACACAGTGGTCATTAGGAAAACGTGTGGAAAAACCACACAGATTAGATCGGGTAAAGCAGGCAACCTTCTCAACACGCCCCTCTGGAGAAAGTCTAATAAAACACAGCCAGTTATTTAAAAAAAAATAAATAAACGAGGAGTTACTTACTTTAGTTTTTGCGTGAATGCTGCGTGGAAGGACAGCGACTCGGAACCAGAAGCGGACTCGCCGATATTTTGGGCTATTTTTCGGACAGTCCAGTGTTTTCACGGCGCTGCTTTCTGCTTCTGCTACAAACCCGATCAGCGTTCCCCCCTACCTTGCCCGAGCCGAACTGCGCATGCTCAGTGTGTGTTCACGCACGCGCACTAGCGCTCTGGTCAACCGGCCAACCTACTTCTGCGCATGCGCAGTATGGCGCCAGGCGATCTTTACGAAGAAGTTTTGGAATTCTCTTTGTTATTTCTCTCCCTTAAATCGGATCTTATACTTTGGTCAAACTATCTGTCGTACAGACCTGAAATTCAGTATTTAGGGTCAGTACTGGTCAGTTCGTAGTACCGCCTGCTGGTAATCAGGCAAGAGTGATGTGGGAGGTTGGTCTGATGGTGGCGCTATAGTGCAGGGTTTTACTTCTCGGTCATGAAATCTCATGAAGTGTGAAAATAAAATAAAATAAAATATAAATCAAATATTGTTTTCTACTGATTTCTTGTTTTTTCCAAAACAAAAAAAGAGATTCAGGAATCATTTAGCTCCGCCCACGTGCTTTTTATAATATTGCTCATTTGCATAATATACAAAGCCTACTCCTTTTTAAAAATTTTCCCTAGGATTTATAACCCCTGAAAGCCTAAGATAACAAAATTAGCTGTCATACTGCTCACCTCATGTTGACATGGAAACAACATGGCCGCCACATGCTAATCAAGGACCTTCGTGAAAATTACACGGAAAGATTTGAGGGCTTTATACAGATAGAAATCAGATAGATGCTCAGGATGTGTGTAAAGTTTTGCATGGGGCTCAATTTATATTTATATTTGATTTTTTCCGTAACTCAGATCGAACTGAAAATGTGGTCTAGTGTGTCTTTATGCTAAGCTGTAAATACATTCTCGGTGATGACTAAGCTGAACATGGTGTTTAAAAATGTACAGGTGTTTACTTTTCATGTACTCTAACACCAGGTGTTCATGCAGGTGTCTATGTACATCACACACACACACACAGAGACACACACGCACGCACACACACCGGTGCAGCAGAAGGTTATGGTCAACAACAAGGTCCTCCTGACTGCCATCTTCTTTGCTAATTCAATTCTACAACAAACTTTATAATTTTGAGATTATTTGTTGGAAAAGTAAATGTACAACATTCTCCTTCTGCTCCTGTACAGAGGCAGCCATTTTAGAGCTCGACTGTTAGAGTTTATTGGTGCTATTTATTCATTCTAATTTTACATATACACTATATTGGCAAAAGTATTGGGACACCCCTCCAAATCACTGAATTCAGGTGTTGTTTTTCAGGGGTTGGACGCCGAGTCTTAGTTCCAGTGAAAGGAACTCTTAATGCTTCAGCTTCATACCAAGACATTTTGGACAATTTTGTGGGATCAGTTGGGGGATGACCCCTTCCTGTTCCAACATGACTGCACACCAGTGACCAAAGCAAGGTCCATAAAGACATGGATGAGTGAGTTTGGTGTGAAGGAACTTGACTGTCCTGCACAGAGTCCTGACCTCAACCCCACAGAACACCTTTGGGATGAATTAGAGAGGAGACTGTGAGCCAGGCCAAATGTTTTAGGACGTCTGCGGTTGCATGCACATTAATATAATATAGAGTTATCCTGTCATTGACAGCTATAACAGCTTCAACTCTTCTGGGAAGGCTTTCCACAAGGTTTAGGAGTGTGTTTATGGGAATTTTTGACCGTTCCTCTAGAAGCACATTTGTGAGGTCAGGCACTGATGTTGGATGAGAAGGTCTGGCTCACAGTCTCTGCTCTAATTCATCCCAAAGGTGTTCTATGGGGTTGAGGTCAGGACTCTGTGCAGGCCAGTCAAGTTCCTCCACACCAAACTCACTCATCCATGTCTTTATGGAGCTTGCTTTGGTCACTGGTGTGCAGTCATGTTGGAACAGGAAGGGGTCATCCCCAAACTGTTCCCTCAAAGTTGGGAGCATGAAATTGTCCAAAATGTCTTGGTATGAAGCTGAAGCATTAAGAGTTCCTTTCACTGGAACTAAGGGACCGAGCCCAACCCCTGAAAAACAACAACTGCACTCAATGATTTGGAGGGGTGCCCCAATACTTTTGGCAGTAAGGTGTAGTTTTATACATCTTCCATGAAATTTCATGTATTGTGATTGTGCTCTGCAATCATGTCCACTTGGTGGTGGTAGTGAACCAAAATATGCTTTATCAACCTCCACTAAAAACAACACAAACGCGAGTTCCCTCTCGCACCATCGTTCATAGATGTGACGTTCAATTTTTTTGTAATGACGTGAGGTAATTTTTCATATTGTAAAGAATAAAAAAAACCTGTAATACACGGAACTTAGACTAGTTTCCATTGGTGAAGAAAATCCCCCTAACACAATGTTATATTTAATAATCAGTTTATTTGGCATAAAACAATTATTTATTATTAGTAGTAGTAGTAGTAGTGGTAGTATTAAAGAAACTGGTATCACATTGAGTTTCTTTAATCAACCCACCCTTGAAGTGTTTAAAAAAACCTAATAAACTACTTTAACTCTTTAAGTCGAAATGTAAATGTAAATGAAAACTACCACAATTTGCTATTGTGTACAAATAGTATATCATCTTAAACAGTCATTCACTCTATTAACTTTATTTTATTAACTTTACACTTTATCAACCTCAACTTGACTATTTTTTCTTTCCCTTAATATTAATTAGAATGAAAAGAAAGACAACTAGCTTGTTATTTGTTGTTACTGTATAAGTGGAAAGTGCAAACTCCTCTTTACAGCCCAGAAAACTTTTGGAAAAAGCCGAGGTTGCATTGCTGTTTTGGACCAATCACAGCCGACCATTTTAAATCAAAACAGGATTCTTCTCTCTGATCGTATTCCTCCAATGAGGAAGCAGTCAGATCCTGGTAGGCGTGGTCTCCTTCTGGATGATCCCGCCCCCCCTGAGCAGGCCACGAGCTCTTTGAAGAGGATGAGATCTTTAAGTATACAGTAGTGTACAGGAGACTTTGGAGCAGTTACTCTGTAAATCCGGAGATTTGTGATGATAAACATCATAAGGTTTGAGTGACATATTTCTCAATAACACTTAAGCTACTTGATAAACAAGTTTCAGATAAGCGCAATCTAAAAGCCGACAACTAAATTTGCTCAGTGTTTCCACCCTGATAACGAAGCTATTTTCGGATCTGTCTTGTGTTTCATTTCTGCATTACTGCCTACAATCTGTCAACACCACACTGTGTAATTTAAAGTCTATTATTAATCTTACAATCATCGCTAAAATTCAAGCCCAAACTCATGAACTCATGAACTGGTTCTTTCACACTGTTGCACTGCAAAACCTTCGATCTGCATCGAGTCATTTATCAGGAACTGTTCGTCGAAAGGTTAAGGGTTAAAGGTTGAGTGAAGAACCTGAGCAAGAAGAGACAAACCTGAGCAAGAAAAGATGAACTTGAGCAGGAAGAAATGAACCTGAGCAAGAACAAATGATCCTGAGCATTAAGAGACAAACCTGAGCAAGAAAAGATGAACCTGAGCAGGAAGAAATGAACCTGAGCAAGAACAAATGATCCTGAGCATTAAGAGACAAACCTGAGCATGAAGAGACTAACATGAGCAAATAGAGACGAACCTGAGCAAGAAGAGACAAACCTGAGCAATAAGAGATGACCCTGAGCAAGAAGAAATTAACCTGAGCAAGAAGAGACGAACTTGAGCATGAACCTGAGCAAGAATAGACAAACCTGAGCAATAAGAGACGACCCTGAGCAAGAAGAAATTAACCTGAGCAAGAAGAGATGAACTTGAGCATGAAGAGACGAACCTGAGGAAGAAGAGATGAACTAGGGCAACAACCTGAGCGAGAAGAGTTGAACCAGAGTGAGAAGAGACGAACATTAGCAATAAGAGATGCATGCTTTAGGTGATCGCAAACAAAAATACAAAACTTCTAAACAATGAGAAAATTCCAAGAAACACTGCACACATAATGTCTATTTTGTTTATTATTTGTTTTTGTTTCCTGCATTATTGTACAGAATCTCCAGTATCATCGCTTTGTAACTGCTGGTCTGCAAACATTTCTAGGGCTGTTTTTCATGTGAAATGCAATTTTTTTGTCTTAATTTCGAGAGAAAAACAGACAGTCTGGGTAAATCGGCTCAGCAGCTATCATCTGTTACACAAGTGATAACAGGAACTGATCTGTCCTACAGGCATTCCATGACGTGATCCTTTATAGAGCCAACAAACACAACCTGTCATAATAACAACGCAGCTCTATCGTAGCCAGTGATGCATGATGATCCCTGTTACATAGATAAAGAGTTTCTGTGTTTTCCATGTGGGAAAAAACCTGGTCACGTTGAGCTCCATTTTATAAATCTGTCCAAGACCTTTAACATCTGCCTTGCTTTAATGTGGCCCAGAGAAATGTTTATCATAAGAGATCTTATAAATAATAAAACTCATAATTTCTTCAGCACAATTAGCGCATCTTAAAGTAATGAAACTCTTGTTTTTCACAGAGGCTAAATATATTCTGCCTGTCAATGTTATTGTGTCCATGTTGATGATTGAATGTCTTTGTCATGTCCCACCCCATAGTGGTGGTTAATATGAAACTCATATGAAAGTAAACAGAATTTCTAGTTTCTAAGTATTTCTGTTTTTTCCCCTAGCCAACTAGGAGCAAAATATCCATTGAAAAGTTCCAAAAACGGTTATTTTTCCCCCACACAAATCTTTGTATCTTCAAAGTAAATGATGATATCGAACCCATTTCTGCTCCCTGAGATGCCTGAAAAAAGATCCAGCTAAAATCTATATCTTCAACCACTAAAATTCCATGAGAGGGAAACACACACCTTCTCACACAGTAAAATCATATATCTGTACAGATTTTTTTACCCTCTACATATCCAAGCTTGGTCATCTGTGTTCAATAGAGCAAACTGGACGCTTTGTACTTCCTCTGATGACACAGCAGACACCGTTTATAGAAATGAGTAAAATGAGTAAACACCCATTTCGTGTCACCTTCCTTATAGTGCCTTCAAGGACAGAATGAACATTTAGCACTGAGTAAACAGCCTGGGCTCGTGGTGCTAGTGGCTTCACACTGGCTTTGTTTACTGTTTAAGCTGACTCAGACGAGGAAAAAGAAAATGACTTATCAGTTATTCATCGACCTGATAGAAGAGTTCCTTGTTATATTCTCTGCGGTATGAATCACGATCACATGAGCCACCAGCTGTGTACCAGCATGTTGTGTATTTCTTTGGACTCAAAATGATCATGTGATCTATGTCAAACTGTGGATTTCTTTCTTCTTGCAAAATAACCTTGAAAATATTGAATACATGATAATAATAATAATAATAATAATAATAATAATAATAATAATAATAATAATAATAATAATTAAAAAAACAGGTAAGCCTCTTTTCCGTCCATGTACATTCAGAAAGAAATAAAACCTCACCTGAAGTCAGTAAGCACTCGGTGTAGCCATGCTGTGCTTCAGGAGGGCAAAGTTAATGACAAGAAATGTCTTAAACCCCAGAGTAAACATCACTGTGCTTTTCCAAGAAAGAACAAGTTATTAGCATGAAGAGATGAACCTGATCAAGAACAGATGAATTGAACAAGAACCTGAGCAAGAAGAGACAAAGCTGTGCCAAAATATATGAACCTGAGCAAGAACCTGAGCAAGAAGAGATGAACCTGAGGAAGAACCTGAGCAAGAAGAGACAAATCTAAGCAGGGAGAGACAAACCTGAGGAAGAAAAGACGAAGCTGAGCAAAAAGAGATGAACCTGAAGAAGAACCTGAGCAAGAAGAGACAAATCTAAGCAGGGAGAGAGAAACCTGAGGAAGAAAAGACGAAGCTGAGCAAAAAGAAATGAACCTGAGCAAGAACCTGAGCAGGAAGAGACAACCC
The DNA here is from genome assembly GCF_019097595.1 of Hemibagrus wyckioides. NCBI lineage: Eukaryota > Metazoa > Chordata > Actinopteri > Siluriformes > Bagridae > Hemibagrus > Hemibagrus wyckioides. The sequence goes on from NC_080727.1 coordinate 2,839,172, forward strand.
TGAGCAAAATGAGACAAATCTGAGCAAGAAAAGATGAACCTGAGCAAGAAGAGATGGTCCTGAGCAAAAAAAGATGATCTTGAGCAAGAACCTGAGCAAGAAGAGATCAACTGAGCAAGAACCTGAGCAAGAACAGACGAATCTGAGCAAGAAGAGACAAAGCTGTGCTAAAAGAGATGAACCTGAGCAAGAAGAGATGAACCTGAGCAAGAACCTGAACAAGAAGAGATGAACCTGAGCAAGAACCTGAGAAGAGATGAACCTGAGCTAAAAGAGATGAACCTGAGCAAGAACCTGAGCAAGAAGAGATGAATCTGAGCAAAAAGGGACAAACCTGAGCAAGAAGAGATGAAGCTTCATCTCAGTTTCATTTCTTTTCTCAATTTCGTCTCAGTTTATTAATGGTGAAGGGATGGTACTGGATGTAGAGTTAGCAACTAATTGCTAATCCACAGGCAGGTATGTAACGTCAATCTGTATAAAGCTTTGAACTTTCTTAATGAACATTTTTTCCATTGCAAAGAAAAACCAGCATCATGAATCAGCCTGAGCCGAATGTATAGATAGTGTATAGATAGAGAGAGAGAGAGAGAGAGAGAGAGATTCTTTATTGTCATTGCACCATACAACAAAATTAAATGTCTCTCCTTATAACTTGGATTCAATCTTGTATAAATGTTATCCATGCTAACACAGAAGCATTAAATCTCACCAATCCTGATTACTAAGAAAAAACAAGACAGTGAAGGACAAGCTCTTGGCTCGTTTCCCTGAGAATTAAAGTCTCTGTGAGAAAAAAATCAATAAAATAAATGATTCAAATGCACTTGAACCCACTTATTTCAAGAATTCGAGACCTAACGTTTTGAGCAATCCTATGCTAATCTAATACTCCCTTAAATAAACCTAGCATTAGCCAAAATAAAGCGAATAATGAAGGAGCACAAAACAAGGGCAAATCATTGAATGAAACCTGATATAATAACCTCCTTGCCATTATGCCTGGACTTTGGATCTTACTCTAAATACAAGGATATAAAAGAGACAGCGACGGGGGCCGTAGTCAGCTAATAAGCTAAAAAAAAAAAAAAAAAGCACATGTGTTCAGTTCTTTGTGATATACTTTTTTTAAAAACAGGATACTCAAGTGGGAAATAAAGCTTGGATTTGTGTCATTTCATGCTGAGGATGTAGGTTTTATGGGTTATTTTTTCCATACCAGAGCTTGTGACTAAATCTCATCAGCTGGGACAGCTTTCCACACTCTTAAAAAAAAGATATACTTGGGGTATATCTTGGACTCAAAGGACCGCTTTAGGTTCTGTTCATTGAACACTTTGTGGTTCTATATGTGAACCAAGTGATAGAACCAAAAACCATTTTAACTTCTATATAGAACCGTTTCTTTTACTGCATCTTATCCAGAGTAGCTTACGTCTCCTGGTGGTCTGGCGGCAGGATCCCCTTGCTCTCATTGCTGTGGCCCGGGTTCGATTTCCGGGCTAACCCAGGCAGGGGAGAGTTAACTCTCAGTGCTGTTCCCAAGCCCTGATTAAATGGGAGGGTTGCGTCAGGAAGAGTGTCTGGTGTACAACCTGTGCCAAAATCGAAGCATTGTGGCGACCCTGAATAGGGAGGAGCCAAAATAACAACAGTAACCTAATTGAACGATTGAAGTTTAAGGGACTTGCTCAAGGGTCCAGCAGCTGCAGCTTGCTGTTCCTGTGATTTGAACCCATAACCTTTAGATCAGTAATCCAACGCCTTAACCACAGAGCTACCACTTCCTCCTCGTTTCAAGTTCAGGGCTCTGAACTGGACACTCGAGCTCTTCCGCTGCATCCTCTTCTCCAAAACATGACTTCATGGAGCTTTTTTACCCGAGGTCATTGTCCTGCTGGAATAGATTACTAAAAGTTCCAGTGAAGGAAATGTGCACTTCTAGCAAGGTGTGGTATGGCTGTGAGGCTATAAACTGAATACCAATGAATTTATGTATTAGGGAATTAAAATGTTTATACGCATGGTGTTACACGAAACTCCACCCTCATTTACCTGGTTTGGGAAGGAAGGAAGCAGATCCTGACGGTAAAGTATGTCAATTATTTCCTTTGTAAAAGAAAATGCGCATTCAGGAAACATGACTAAAACAGATATGTGTATACGTGAGGTAATAGTGCCATTTGCATGTTTGCATTATTTACATTCACATTATTTACTGTCCAGTGTCAGCCAAATGAGGATGAGTTTCAATTCTAAGGTTCCTCTGAAGGTTTCTTCCTCATATCATCTCAGGGAGTTGCCTCAGGCCTGCTCATTAGAGATAAATATAAGAGATAAATAGTAACTTTATTCTTTATCATGTTTATTCTATGTTCCTATAATTGAATTGAATTGAATTGAATAGAATGGACATTGTCTCAAAGCAGCTTTACAGAACTTCTGTAAAGCTGCTTTGAGACAATGTCCATTCTATTCAATTCAATTCAATTTCTTTTGTATAGCAATGGTCTCAAAGCAGCTTTACAGAACACAAGAAACATAGAACAAAAAGTTCAAGATTAATATTAGATTTATTATATTTTAATTTGTTTGTATTAATTCCTAATGAGCCAGCCTGAGGCGACGGTGGCGAGGAAAAACTCCCTCGCCAAACAGACTCAAAAATAATTCATCATGAATAACCTCATCATAATTTGGGAGATTATGAATCATTATAAACACCAGAGAGCGTGTTTTCTGCAGTCATATTCAGTCAGTTGGAGTTGTGTAACCAGAATATCCAGAGCAACTCATAAATAAGCTCAACATCTGAGTTCATTAGAGGTCATAATATTTCACACCAACTCCTCCATGCTGAAGCCTTCAAATGCTCGATGATGGAGATACAGCATGTGTAGAACATTATTTTGTGTATTGATTGAGGAGCTTGGAGCTGGCATCTTCTCTTCGAATGACCGAAATCTTCATGACCAGAATCCAACCAGAGCTGCTACATCTCAAAACATCCAAAAGTGTGATCCAAATAAATTGAATTGAACTGAAATAATAGTTTTCTCAGGCTTTATGCAGCCAGGAACTCCTTCCAGAGTGACAGCATTCCTTCTTTCATTGCAGCATGCTTTGTTTGGTGAATACTGTGTAATAGACGCTATAGAGATATAAAGGGCAGAGGTGTGCTGGTATTAGTTAGTGTTTAGATCAGAAAGCTCTATTAATAACCCAGTGAGCTGAATCTGTGTGTTTATGCTGCATTATGGCTGAGTCACTTCAGGTACAAGGAAGTAAGTAGAAAAGAGACATAGGCAAGAAAGGAGACGTGTGTGTATGTGTGTGTGTGTGTGTGTATGTGTGTGGGGAAACCCTTTTCCTTGTTCCTTATCATAAAAGTCATCAAAGTACACTACATTAATCCTGTCTGCAAGAGCCACAAGACAAAAGAGGCTAAAAAATATGACTGTACTGTGACTGTAACCTTAAAAATAGACCCAAGATCAAATAACTTCATTATCCGATTATCCGTATGCAAGGACGGTTGGAGGAAGTGGTTGCTCAGGGCTCTATATTTGTGCTGTAGAAGACAATGAAATAGCTTACCTTAAGGCGCTGGCCTGCTAGGTTGTGAGCTCAAATCCCAAGGCTTCTACTCTGAGCAAGACCATCAACCTGAAGGATACCACAACACGTTTCTTTACTGGTTTCTGATTGGTCAGGTCAGAAGGTGATGATACCTGTATAGTGTATACGGTAATTCCTGATTAGAACATGTTAACAAACTTGTTAAATCCATCCATCGTTCCATTTTCTGTCGCACTAATCCGAAAGGGTCGCATGGAACCCAGAGGATTCGGGCGGGGTACGACATGGAGGACACCCTGGACAGGATGAGAACCCATGTCATGGCACAATCACACCCATTCACGCACTACAGACAATTTAGTCATCTCAATCCCAGAGGAAATCCCAGAGGAAACCCCGAAGCATGGCGAGAACATGGAAACTCCATGCACACGAGGCAGAGCTGGCAATCGAACCTCTAGCCCTGGAGCTGTGATGCAAAAATTAATGCTATTGTTTCAGAGATTTGGAAGGTTTTGGACTCGTTTATTGAGCATCTAGTGAAGGAGTCTCCAGTGTCAGCGCTTTGTAGGTAGGTTTTCCGTTATGGGAAAGTCTTCCAGACAGGGTAACATTTAGTTTTGTAGTGTAAGGAAAACACAAGAGAGACAAAAAAGAGAGTTTCATTTGTGCACTTGCGTGGAGATGTGGTAGCTTTGTGGTTAAAGTATTAGACTTAGTATTAGAATCAGCAGGTTGTGAGCTAGAATTCTGAAGCAAGGCCTTTTAGCCCTCAAGCAGTATGTCTCTCTGGATAAGGGTGTCTGCCAAATACCATAAATGTAGTGTATTTTCACTGATTTTATTTAATTATCCATACTTATTAGGTCAATAGATGACTTCCAGGTTCGTATCTAGGCCTGTGTAGCGATCATCATTGTGCAAATGTCGAAATGGATCCTTTCCTCGAAATGTTGTCTGCTATATAGCAGTTTATGTATATATTTTTACTTCATAGTTAGTTTTAATTGACATCCAATGTGTGTTCATGGGAAAGAGGCACTCTGTGGTTTTATTTCTGTTTTTTTTTATTTATTTAAACTTCTTACAGTAAAGGAAATACCTCACATTTCACCACACTAGCTTTTCTTACTGAAGTGACACATCACATGAAAGTTCCTCTTTCCTGTGTATAACCAGCTGATTTAGCACTTTAAACCAAAAGTTGAATGACAGTCATATGCTTTTTACCATAACTCTGCAGTCTGACCAGCTAGTTTTTTTTGCAGGTAAAAAGCAATCCTGATAACAGCACGCAAGCTGAGTTCAAGGCTGAAGAAGGCAGCTGTTCTGTTGTGTTCAAAAGCTCACTAGAGGGAAGATTTGAGCTGCAGTCAGCAAATTACGGAAAGTCCCTCACAGTCCGTCTGACCGTAAACCCAGTTTAACATGTGCTTCCTTTCATGCCTCTAAACAGAGAAGCCCTGTGCTGACCAATGCAGCTAGTTTCTCTTTGCTTTTTTGCTGTAGATATGGGAAGCTATGTATATTTTCAACAGAGAGGGGGAATTTATCTTATAGGTCACCATTAAACATTTAATACTGAAATTACTATGAATGTGAATAAAAATATCAATCATATCATTACGTGGGGTTTAGTAAAACAGGCTGCAGAAGAATAAATCTGAGAGATACCTCACTGCAGCCTGGAGTTTGGGGGCGGGGTTACACGTGGTAGGCAGAGTCTGCTCCATACATGCTGAAGGCAAGATATCTCACTGCAGCCTGGAGTTTGGGGGCGGGGTTACACCTAGTAGGTGGACTCTGCTTCATACATGCTGCTCAAAAGAATAAACTAAATCTGATAGATGTCTCACTGCAGCCTGGAGATTGGGGGTGGGGTTACACTAGGTAGGCGGAGTCTACTTCATACATGCTGCTCTACTTCATTTTAAGAAGATGATGCATTTATTCATGAAGAAGAACTCCGAGTCAGAGAAAAAAACATACTTATATTAATGAAAAGCATGGAACACAATGAAAAGCAGAATATTTACTGCTCTGCTCAGGCGGGGGATCGTTTTGTGTGAAATGAAACCTGGTGTCAGAAGTGAACGTAATTCCCTCTTGAATTTATGTTTCACTTTCATCCCTGCAGCCGAGACACACTGAAACACAATCACCATCCAAACACCTCGGACCAAGTAAAATCACTCACTTTCCCCTTTTCTTTATTTTTCCCCGCTCTGATTGTCCAACACTTACTGTTAAGACAAGATAACAGTGTCACTATAATTAAAACATATATTTTCTGCATGTCACAAATAAAAAACAACAGAGTTTTTTCACGTATCACGTCTTTCGACGATTTTTTGATGGAATCATACATTTTCAAGTCATTTTAATAAATAACTTCAAACACTCGATGGACTTATTATATGTACATATATATATATATATATATATATATATATATATATATATATATATATATATATATATATATATATATATATATATTATGATGTGAAATGATATCCTCAAAATACATAGAATAATATAGAATTTTTTTAGAAATGTTCCAGAAAAATTTACGACTTCTCCTTTTCTATTTCATGTTTGTTCCAGTTTTTTTTTTCACACTGAAACGTGAGGAAACACAAGATGCTAATAATGCATATATGCTTTTCTGACACAGCACAGAATTCACTAACATAGTAAATATAACAAGGATGAAACACACTCAGGTCTTTTTTATATACATATATGATCCGCGATAGATAGATAGACAGCTTCAACTCTTCTGGGAAGGTTTTCCACAAGGTTTAGGAGTGTGTTTATGGGAATTCTTGACCATTCCTCTAGAAGCGCACTTGTGAGGTCAGGCACTGATGTTGGACGAGAAGGTCTGGCTCACAGTCTCCACTCTAATTCATCCCAAAGGTGTTCTATGGGGTTGCAGGCCAGTCAAGTTCCTCCACACCAAACTCCCTCATCCATGTCTTTATGGACCTTGCTTTGGTCACTGGTGTGCAGTCATGTTGGAACAGGAAGGGGTCATCCCCAAACTGTTCCCACAAAGAGCACGAAATTGTCCAAAATGTCTTGGTATGAAGCTGAAGCATTAAGAGTTCCTTTCACTGGAACTAAGGGGCCGAGTCCAACCCCTGAAAAACAACACCTGAATTCAGTGATTTGGAGGGGTGTCCCAAAACTTCTGCCAATATAGTGTATAGTGTATATATATATATTTATATATATGTATATATTCTATTATATCACTGTACCATATTCAGATCCAGTCACTGTATTGAGATCTGTTTTTCCCCTATATGCCCCATATCTTCACTGTATCAGACGTTCATTCCTTCACCTTATTTTATTATTACCTTATTATTGCCTTATTATACTTTAATACCTTATTTTGTTATTATCTTCTTCTTCTTCTTTTTTACCTTAGTGCTTTATTTTTTTATCAAGGGCAGTGGGAAAAAGCATTTCACTACATTTAGTCTAATCCCAGTCTTAGCCAGATGTGTCTGATGTGCTTTCTCTCAAATCCAATCTGCCTTTTTTTCCCATAGACTTGATATTTTCTCAATGGGTATGTTGTAAACTTGCGTTGGTACGATCACCTGGTGTTTTTCCACCTCAAATTTGTTCCACATTCTTCTGGTTTGTCTGGTTTGTCACTTCATGAACAGTGAATGTAAGAGCTCTCTAGGTGAAGATTCTGAAACAGCCTGAACCTACTGTTGCAAACTTTATCAAGTCACGACATGCTTTAGGGTTTGGCTCGGAGCAAACAAATAGGGTTTTCTCCCCAAACAGTTGATCATTTATAGGAAGTAAACAATGAAGCAGCTGGGGTGAGATGTATCTAATTAGGTATTTCCTCAACAACAATAAGAAAGAAATTCCCTTTTTTATCCCTTGGTTTATTTACACTAATCTATAGAAGGGCAGAATTCTCCTTGATTTGCAGCTACAGAGACATTTACATGGAAACGTAACTATATTTTTTATAACAAACGAATTTTTATTTTTTATTCTTTACTACTACTGCTACTACTATGACACTAAATGATATTTTGGTTATTTTTGTAATTCCTGATCCCTCAAAACGTACAATAATGTGCAAAATTATGAACAGAAATGCCGTAAAAAGAAAGCAATTCAATGATGGCTTAATTGTTAAAATAATTGGAGGAGCTTGCAGTTTTTCAAAATTTCCACAGATTTTCCCAAGATTTGGGTTCGAGATGCGTCATGTGATGTCACCATGACACGCATTCCAGCCAAATCCCTCTTGACGTGTGTGGAAAATGAGAACAGCAGTCATAGAATGTCATTACACATGTCTTCTCTGGCAGGAATTTGAAAAATGAGCCAGATCCTTGTGGTTTCTTGAATTCGCAGAAACATTCCACAAAATCCTGGAGGTATTCCAGGGATTTACTTAGATTCGTGATTAAATCTACTCAAAACAAGTCAGTCACACACACATACACACACCCACACACACACCATCTCATTTTCCAGATACAGTGTTTCTGAGAAAAGCCATATCACTCTGACTAGAGACTGTGGTTTCCGTTTTACACAGCCTGTTTCTAACATCACTCACAAAGCAGTATGAAGACATACAATGCATGTTGTGCTCATGTCCTTACAAAGACAAAGCATGTTAGGTATAATCTTTCACAACAGGAAACTCTTGCTTCTGTATTCAGATTCTGGCAACAAAAAGAATTTCTGGGAAGTTTGCTGAAGTAAACAGAAAGTGAAAGTAAAACGACTGTTAATCCCGTAATCTTTTTGTCAGACTTTGGATTGAAGCCATATTCCTGGCAAGGGAGCGATGCTGTATAAACCTTATAATTTAGAGATTACTAGGATTTAGGGTAAACGTACAGCAACGGATTAACAGCTTTCAAGGACATTACACTGATCAGTGCTGCCGAAACACAACAATCTGTGATGCACTGTGTGTTCTGACCCCTTTCTATCAGAACCAGCATTAACTTCTTCAGCAATTTGAGCAACAGTAGCTCGTCTGTTGGATCGGATCACACGGGCCAGCCTTCTCTCCCCACGTGCATCAATGAGACTCGGCCGTCCATGACCCTGTCACCGGTTCACCACCGTTCCTTCCTTGGACCACTTTTGATAGACACTGACCACTGCAGACCGGGAACACCCCACAAGAGCTGCAGTTTTGGAGATGCACTGATCCAGTGGTCTAGCCATCACTTTTTGGTCCTTTTGGTCAAACTCGCTCAAATCCTTATGCTTGTCCATACATCAACTTTGAGGACAAAATGTTGACTTGCTGCCTAATATATCCCACCCACTAACAGGTGCCATGATGAGGAGATCATCAGTCTTATTCACTTCACCAGTCAGTGGTCATAATGTTTGACTGGTGTGTATTCTATATTCTATATTATAAACTATACACCTGTACTGTACTGTGCATACTAGATAACCAAAAGTATGTGCACCCCCCACACCCAGCTCAGTGAAAGTATTCTCAAACCTGGAAGCAACATGAACGCAAGAACTGGAGCTTCATGATAAGTGTTTGATGTCCAAGCAGCTACACAAGCCTAAGAATACACACTACACAATGCCAAAAGTGTTGACATTAAACTCTAAAGCAGTGGAGCGTCTGGAAATCTGGGTTTTGAAGGTCAGTATCCATGATATGGAGAAACACAGATCTAGCAACGACTTATAGCAAACATACGCTTTATTCCAAACACAAGACTGTACAAATAGTGCAGTACAAAAGTGTTGGTCCACATCAGACTTCTATGGTGACAGTCAGTACATGTGGACCAATGCAGTGTTTTCCTCACTTGGCTAAGAGAAGTAAGTGGTTTGAGTCATTTAATCCCGGCTGAACTTGTGCAATGATACACGAGAAACAGAAATGAAATAAAAAGTAAAAAAGGCTCAGTACAGACGTGTCTGAGTGTCTGTCTATATCTATATCTATATCTATATCTATATCTATATCTATATCTATAGCTATATCTATACATTTAATCTATTATACAGAATGATACAGAAATACTGCTCTGGTGCACATGACACTATTTTAAACACTATTTTATTTTATTGCATTTGTTTTGTGTGCAATATAAAGTACAGAAATATATAAACCATTGTATAAAATATTATTTTTTGTGAGTGTTTATGCACAGTTGATACATAAAAATCACATCATCGTGATATTGGAATGTTAAAATTGTTAAAAGAAAGTTAAAAAAAAATGAGTCTGACTTTTGGTTAAAGAAAAAAATGGCATTAAAAGTTTGCCATTGAAACATGTTTTTCGGAAAAAGAAAAATGTATATTACAAAAATATTGTACAAAATATTACAAAAAATGGTCATAATGGTTGAAAAAAGATTAGACTAAAAAAATAAATAGACTTTTTATTATCAGCTACCAGTTTGCTGGGGTGGTACTGAAGGTACTGTCCTGCCGACCTGAGGTAACCCTACAGTATGTTCATTTTGTATAGACGTGTGCAACCTGGAGGAAGAATCCCAACGTCATCGTCAAACTGAGAAATGTTCACTTTTATGCAGGTTTGTTATGATGTCACAAAGCTACAAGTCCAACGATCGACGTCCGATGACACTCGTGATCCAGCATTTCTTTGGTTTCTACTTGCTATCAGTTCTCATTTATTATCTGGATAATGGAAGATGTAGCGGAGATTGTCATCGATATCCAGTGTGTATGTGTGTGTAGCTAGTACAGTTTGTTTGCTTTGCTAACTTGATTAGCTAGTGGCGCTAAGTACAAAGTTTAGCACATGAACACTAACCAGTACAGAAGAAACAATGCAGCTTCTGAAATGAAATGAAAAAACTTTAACTTAACAAAGACTTCAGTTCCTTGAATCCATTGAGTCACTGCTTGGAGAAACAGTGTGTAAAGTCTGATTAACTTCCTGTCCCAGAATGGCGTGCTTTCCAGGATCTTCTGTGATCAACATCCTGCACCCTATACGTCCATCGCTCTCTCAGGGAGTGACCCGTTCTCTGGCTCTTTCTATTCTTTATATCCGTCCAGGACGACGAGACTGTCCTTGATCTCCAGAAGAATGTCTTTGAGATTGTTTGTTGCACCGTTTCGACATAATCCAATTCATCTTCGTTACAGTCTATGAAAATCACAAGCTGGAGCATCTCAGATGTTTAAAAGATCTTAAATAAAGTCAGCCATGAAGAAGCCAAGTTCTGGGATTTGCCGGTTCCTAATTTCCCGTCTAGAAGCAAGAAGGTTTACCCTCTGGCCTGGAAGAACGTCCTAGATGTCGTTATGCTGGTTTCCTCTGTAAGATTTACAATAGCAGGAGTTAATTATCTAGGTAATTAATCCTGATTTATTTCAAACACACAGCAGTATCACAACTATACTGTTAAAAGTGATGTGAACAAGTTTTTATCCCCCCTTTAGAGTTGGTCAAGAATCTATTGGTCAGGAATCTGTACAAATAAGCCATTACATTGAAGTGAGGGAAAAAATCAATCAATCAATCAATCAATCAAGGGTGCAATATTATATGCAAATAAAAACACATAAGCTGTGATAGCAAAAGTATTCATCTCCATAGTGTAACGGAGGCCAGCGGTAGGTGCATGACGAGCTGCATGTTCTTTTGCTTGTTCAAAGGACATAGTTTGATACGCTAACTTTACCGCATTAAACATACATTCTTTCACACACACACCCACACACACAAACATGTTTTAATCTAGAGAAGAAAAATGCCATACTCAGAGAGAAGTGTAGGTGGGAGTGTGAAACTTTGCTTCTGCACATCCTGCAGATTTTCTGTTTTTCCATTCCACGCTGGAAATAAAAAAAAAAAAGAAATCAGTCGTATTCAGATTGGGGGAGAGAAGCAAAGAAAGATGCCAAATGTTTCAAAATGATTTGTGCCGAGAAAGAACATGAGCTGGCATTCAAAGAGGTGAAGTAAATGTGTGTGATATCTCTAAAGGAGGAGTTTGAAAATACTTACATTCTGAGGTAAACGTAAGGGTATCGACTCTGGAATCCGAATTTGGAAGTAAATCTGAAGGACAGAGAGGAAAAAAACAGTTAATAATAGAATAGTTAGTAAAGTTCTGATCAGTTTTATACCACAGCGCTGTCACATTTTCTAAATCTGATTGGTCGGGTTCAGATTCTCAAAGTTTATACACCGATCAGCCATAACATTATGACCACTGAGAGGTGAAGTGAATAAGACTGATGATCTCCTCATCATGGCACCTGTTAGTGGGTGGGATATATTAGGCAGCAAGTCAACATTTTGTCCTCAAAGTTGATGTTAGAAGCAGGAAAAATGGACAAGCGTAAGGATTTGAGCGAGTTTGACGAAGGGCCAAATTGTGATGGCTAGACCACTGGATCAGAGCATCTCCAAAACTGCAGCTCTTGTGGGGTGTTCCCGGTCTGCAGTGGTCAGTATCTATCAAAAGTGGTCCAAGGAAGGAACAGTGGTGAACCGGTGACAGGGTCACGGGCGGCCGAGGCTCATTGGGGAGCGAAGGCTGGCCCGTGTGATCCGATCCAACAGACGAGCTACTGTTGCTCAAACTGCTGAAGAAGTTAATGCTGGTTCTGATAGAAAGGGGTCAGAATACACAGTGCAGGACGGGTTTTCACAGCAAAAGGGGGACCAACACCAATGTTAGGCAGGTGGTCATAATGTTACACCTGATCAGTGTATATTTCAGTATTAACGCTAACAATTGAGCGTTTCTATGGTAACAGCTCACTCGTAGCACAGGCCTTGTACGGATTAGAATGGATTTGAAATCCGAGTCTGCATCTGATTTGTCTCATAATTACTTACAGAAGCAGCAAGAAAGCAGGATTATATTACAAAATTATTATTAAAAGACTATGGCATTGGTCATCCAATAAAAAAATCAATGACCATGCAAAGAAGGCATTAGTCAGAGACGCAACCAAGAGGTCAAATATGAGTTTTAACATGATGCCACCACCACCACCACCACCACCACCGTGCTTCGAGGGCTGATATGGTGACATTTTCATTGAGGAGAAGTTAAATTAACAATTATAGAAGTTACTGTTTTCTAAAGAGTTCTCAAAGTGTGGTCTGGGAATCCTGAGGGGTTTGTGACAGACACATACGTCATTTCTCTCTCCTTTTTTCTCTTTCTGAGGCTTATTAAAAGTAGAGATCATTATTAAGCACCGATTATAGATTTAGAGACAGAAATACGAACTATTCACTGTTCACTTGAATTGAATGGGATTTTGATCTTATTTATTTTAATTAATTTTATTTATTTAGTTCTCACTAATGTCTTTCGTTTGATTGTGGAAGCTTTTAAATCTAAAAAAAAATGAAATTACTCACATACAATTAAATAACCTAGTAAAAGTGCTCATGATATAATTAACATCTCTGTTATATTTTCAAAATGTTTATCTAACAGTAAATAATCACTTATCATTATGTAAACATTATGTATAATAACTGACATATTCCTTAAAATTCTTAAAAATTCATTGAATAACAAATATCTGAACTACAAAACAAACTGCACCTCTGTTTAAAAGTACAGATTTTAAGGCAATCCCATAATAATAGAGCAGAATTAATTAAATAAATAAATACATTTTATTATTAAAATAAATAAATAAATAAATTTTAATAAATAAAATAAATCATAATAATTATTAAAAAGAGTATGTGGGTTAACTTAGCAATATATTTAAAATCTTTTCAGGGTGAAGTCGATATTAAAACTGGTAGCTCAGCAGTTTTTAATGTCGACAGCTGAACTATTTTGAGTGGGTGTGGGTGGGTTCGAGTCATACATGTTGTGATCTTTGAGGTTTTGGTGGGAATCACTCATGCGTTCTCTGTGGTGAAGTTACATCAACCTGTTGAGCTATACTTACGGTCAGTTGAGGTCACTCTCAGGTTTTGTTCAGGTGATTCACATTTAATCGAGGAGATATCCAGATGTGTTTGCGCTGTGGAAAGAAGATTTTCAGTGTGAGACATGTCGATATTTCAGAAACATGACGTTTTTCCCTGGTAGAAAGAAACGAAGAGTCAGCAACACACAAGTGCTTGTTGACCATATAGTACACAGTTATAGAGCCAAATTATTGCATAATCGATGAGGATGAGGTTCTTTTTTCCGCTTGGTTCCTCTCAAGGTTTCTTCCTCATATCACCTCGGGGAATTTTTCCTCACTACCATCACCTCTGACTTGTATACATTTAAAATATATATATCACTGTAAAGCTGCTAGGTTTTAATGTCCATCGCTATACACATAAACTGAAATTAATTGAATGCATGATCTTAGGAACCAGGAGGAACCCAGAGAACCCGGACAAGGCCTCTGAGATGCTATCTAACTCTTGGTATGAATCATTTCTTTCTAAATTATCTAAAGCTTTCATCACGACATCAGAAAACCTAAGCCTAGCTCCCATCTCACGGGAATCCCCAGTGACCTCTGGAATCGCGGTCATGCAGGTAACCACTTTCTCTTATCATGACCTGTGGTCACATGATGCCAGGATTAAAAGAAAATTGCCATGTCCTAATGACAATGCAGAAAATGCTATAGAAAGAACCTTAAATCACAGTTTCCTAATTGAAATCTTGCTAAGAGGAACTAAAAATAAAGTGGTACACCAAAAGGGGAAAACTGCTATGAATTCGACACAAAAAACCCAAATGCTATTTAAAAAGCCTAATGGGAAACAAGATTAAAGAATACGCTAAACCTAGAGAAGGGGTGACGTGGGTAGGGATCAGAGCCACGCATTAATGCAGGTTTTGTGAATAGGTGATAAAGAACAATAGTCGATTAAATGGGAAAGGGGAAAAGGAAGGAAACAAAATGTCAGAGACTAACCTTTCTTTCTCCTGTGCAGAAACAGCAAGAGAAAGACTAAACCCAGGCACAGCACCACTATCACCGAAATCGCTGCGTATCCTTTGGTCCATTTATTCGTCTCTCCAAGTTCATCTGCAAAAAAAAAAAAAAAAAACCACTTAAATACAACGATCATTCATCTAGGATGTCTAGCTAACATCTTACGAATATCGTCCGTACCAGTTTTAATATCGACTTCACCTTGAAAAGATTTTTTAGCCAGAGCTCACTATTCTCTTTGCTTGCTTCTTTGCTTTATTTTCACAAATCAACAGGAAAAGGAAACCGACTTGTTAATGAACTGAGCTTGATGCTGTAACTATACGTATGCTACTAACCCCTGCTTTTTGCTAATCGGATTAAGCAGACAAAGCAGAGTAAAAAGCCGTCATACAGCATAGCTCTCAAGTTAAGATGATAAATTAAAGCCACTAACCAGACTTGAACGTACTTTTTCAGAATGTTAGCCAGTCATTTGCTGCCTTCTTACCGGAGGCAGAAACATTTTCTGCTACCTCAGACTTCTTCAGAAAAAGATAATTACCAGGTCATGATAATTTTTCTGCAGGAATTTATATCAGTTCTTGATAAACGTATTTCGTCAATCAACACTTAAGGTGAAGTCCCACTGTGAAAAAAACATCCCACTCAACAAACTTCAAAACCATTGTGGTTTAGCGTGTAGGCATATATATATATATATATGTATCTGAACATCCATAGGGCTTGAAAACACAGATTAGTCATGAATGAATTTCATGAAACGATCTGTATCGCTGGAAAACCCTTCTCATTCTATGATTTCAGTTAGATATCACATCCATTACCAAAAAAAAAAACTCTAAGAGTGAAGAGGAACCCATTAAATTAAAGATATAAAAAGTGGACGAAGAATAAAGGAACCCAAATACTGTAGGTTATTGAGAGTTCATGCTTTTGGCTTTCAACTCAAATCAATCAAAAGAGCTCAACTCAAACCACTCAACAGCATTCAACTCAAACCACTCAAGAGCACTCAAATAAAACAACTCAACAGAACTCAAATCAAGCCAGTCATCAGCACTACTTTTACATTCTCAAACCTTTTCAAACACCACTCAAAAGACCTCAGCGCTCAGCTCAAACCAATTAATAGAACTTTTTACATTCTCAAACCTTTTCAAACCCCACCACTCAAAAGAGCTCAACTCAAATCACTCATAATCACTCGAAACAAAACACCGTAACAGCATTCAACTCAAACCTCGCAAATGAAATTAGCTCGAACCAATCAGCACTAAAATAAAATACCTCAATAGCATTCAACTCAAACCAATCGATAGCACTATCAAACCTATTCAAACAATACCACTCAAAAGATCTCAACTCAAACCAATCAGCCCTCAGAACAAACACCTCAACAGCATTCAACTCAACCCACTCAAACCTCGAATGGCTCAACGGTACTAAAACTCAAACCAAAGAAATCATATACACTTCAACCTCACAACGTTTAACTCAAATGGCTCATGTGAAGTCAACTCAAACCACTCAACAGGACTCACATCAAACCAAACCACTTCAACTCAGACCACTTCAAAAACTCAACAGCAATAAACTCAAACAACTCCAAAGAACTTCACACAAATGGCTTAACAGTACTAAACCTAAACCCAAACAATCAAATACACTTCAGCTTCACGATGTTCAGCTCAAATGGATCACCAGCACTCAACTCAAACTGCTCAGCTGATCCCGACTCAAATCATTCAAGAGCCTTCAAATCAAATCGCCCAAGAGAACCAACATATACCATTCAGTCAGCAGAAATCAACTCGAACCGTCCATTAAAACCATAAACTCAAACCGTTCAGCAGCACTCTATACACTTAAACACAACTCGAACAAACCAAAAGGCCTCAACTCCATTTAGTAGCTCGACTCAGATCACTCGACAGCATTAAACTTAAAAGTAAACCAAACTTAAGAAACCAGAGTCGATTAAAAAACCAAACAATATAAAACTCAATTCAAACCACACAATAATCAGACCAATACAATCAAATTTTGCTAATTTTGCTTTACTCTGAGTTCATCTAGACGTTTTTTGATTTGTTTATCTGAACTTTAACCCTGCCCAGACGCAAACACTGGTACTGTCAATCAATAGGATATAAAAACTCTTCTTTGTGCACTGTTGCTTGTTGTATACTACAGCTGCATGGCATCAAACTAGCTCCCTAATTAGCCCCACATTACAAACCATCCTGCAGACCCACCTGGGATAACGAACGTAGCTGTCTGGCTCGTTTTGCCGTCGTCGCTCACGTAGGAACAGGTGTAATTTTCGGCGTTCTTGGTGACCTTTAATCGGCTGGTGACGATGAAGATGCCGTCACTGTTTTGCGTGTGGCTGTTTTCCGAGCGGTTGGTCAGATGTGCCTCGTTGAACTTGCTGTCGGTCCAAGTCACATGGGCCAACGGGAAGCCTTGTGACTCGCAGGAAAGCTCCACTTCCTTTTCACTTAGCACCCTGATGGTCTTCTTAATCGGTTTATATGACGCTGGAGAACGCAAAGTATTATAATATGATGAAATTGCACTGTACTATTCAAATTTGCTCAATAAAACCCATAAATTCTTAATTGCATCCCAAAAATTTCTCTAAGCTCTGAAACCTGTCGGGTTTTCGTTCTGATTTAAACTGATCTCTAAATGTGTTCTCATTTGTGTAGCATTTCGTGTGTGTGTGTTTAGCCTCTTAAGAGTAATGGTGTGTTGGTCAAATCAACCCATTAAAGACCGTTTCTGAAGGATGATCTTCATTTCTTCAAAGTAAACCCTGGTGTGGTATGAAGTGCAATATACTGTGATGTATTCTGGGATACAGAGATACAATATCACACTACATCTCTAGCCCAAGTTCCAATCCGTTTGCAAACCCTGTTTACATGCTTGATTTAAATAAAAAAAAAAGAATGCCCTGTTGATATTTTCCATTACTTTTTTGACCAGGTTCCAGTTCCCACCACTCTAGCACATCCCTCTGTAAATGATCAAACTGCCACTTTGTCTTGCACTAGGTCGTACACCATGCGCTTTATGTAGTTGTAAGACAACTTCAGTCTTTATCTCTGTGTTGTTTAATGGGTCCTGGAGAAACATGGTTGAAACTGGACTGTACTTGACTTCACTTGAAATCAATTGAGCCAACTGAGACAACATGAACCGTTGACCCGTAGAACTGCATAATTGGCATGAATATGTTCCGCTATCCTTAAAAACAAAAGCTCTAAAAGCAGGGTTTGGAATGTCAAAGACCCGGGGTTAAGTGCCGTGTGAAAAGCCCTTGAAATACTCTGTTCCCTTTTAAATCTGGTTCCTCTCCAATTTTCTTCCTCAAATCTTCTCAGGGAGTTTTTCCTTCGCCGCTGTTTGCCTCTGGCTTCTTCATTAGGGATCTAATCTACGTTAATCTACATCCGGATTTCTGTGGAGCTTTTTTATGATTTATGAGCTTTATGCAAACTACTTAATAGGTCAAACAAATCCCCGTCACTGTCCAAAATATTTTAGTCAAATAAACAGGAAACTCAGAACATTATCCCTTGAGTAAGGTGGATACTCATTTTAGTTTAATTTTTAAAGTAAACTGACTGACCTCGGACGTTGAGTTGGGTCTGCTTGTAGTCAGCCTCGTCCTGGATCACGATGCACCGATAGGTTCCCGAGTCGCTCAGACGAAGATGGGAGAGCTCGATTACGGCCCGAAAGTTCTCCAGTTCCTCCCTCAGGAGGCGCACCCGTGACTGAAAGTGCGGGTTGGTGAAGTTGCGTTTCTCATGGCCCATATCTAGGTGATAGACTTCCAGAGTCGGTGAAGGGCTGATACGCTTCCAAATGACGGATAAGCGTGAGACGCTGGGAATGCGTGAAAACCGACATCCCATCATGACCTTATCGTGGACTTCTCCATCGTAGGAAGCTTGCTCCGACTCCACGACGAAGAGGGCTACCGGAGAAAAGAGGAGAACATCAATCAACAAATAAAAAACTCCTGTAAGAATATGGAAAATGGAAGAAAAAGAGAAAGATTGTATTATTAACAATTAAAAAATTTAATTATGAGAACTGTACCCTGGAGACATGGCCACATGGCAAGCAGCAGTGTGAATATTTCACCCCTCATTGCTACCTGTATTGAAAAAAAAAACAAAAACAAAATATATACAACAATCAGACATCATGGAGTAACCTGGGAAAGTCACAAATATCTGTTGGATTTTTATTTATTAGTCATCAAAAAGGCAGGTTTGTTGATGGGGGGTGTCTGCTGACAGTCAGTGAATAAGCACGAGAGAGAAGATTTCACTTCCCCTTTTTAATTCCCACTGAAGCTGTTTAGCCTTTCTGCTGCATCATTGCTGATTATACCATAATTACAAGGCAAAAAGTCCAGGACAGAGAGAAATCTGGACACTGATTAGAGCTGGACTGCACCGGTCTAGATAATTTTGCCATATCATGAAATAAAATACGCCATAAACTCATGAAAGGATAAGAACAATCCCTTTATCACGTCCTATAAAGAGATCAGTCATTATTTTATGGTATAATTTGAAAGATTAATTCAAATGTATTTATATATTATACTATTTCAGATTAGATTAGGTCCATCTTTATCGTCCTTGTGCAAATAAATGCACCAAGCCAATGAGCAATTACCGAAATTTCTGAACTCAAACACAGTGTATTTGGATCAACTCATGAAATTCGCACATAGCTAGCAAGGACTTGGACGTCGTTAAAAATAGACAATAACGTTTGTTCGACTGTCTGCTTGAGCAACCTGATTTTTACAGAAGGAAAGCCAAGAAAAACGTTGCAGCATCCATTTTGGCGAAATATAGTTATGATTTATTGAGTTAAATGCATCAATATGACAAGTTGTTTTGACCCATAAACCTGTCAAAGAAAACAAACACCAGTTAAGCTCGAGTCAATCATCACGTTTTGCTGAATTGGGACTCTTGCTGCAAAAACCCCAACAGCCAAAGACAGAATATTAGCAAAAACGTACTGATTGTTTACTTTGTATCTGTCATGTCAAAGACTACACGTTTAGTCACTGACACATAAATCATCGATACAGAACTCCGACTGCAGAGCCGCTGCAGAGTTCCCACCATCTGACCGGTCAGATTCAAGAATTCAGTAGCTAGTTACTCCTAATCAGGGAAAAAACAGAGCTCTGTGCTGACGTTTTCTCAGGTTTACTCACTCATCCTGAGCAGAACTTCTCTAATTCTCTTGGGGACAAAGGCATGATAACCCAAATGCATGTGACACAGCTTTTGCACAGTTCATTGAACAGAAGCAAAATGATGCAAAAAAGAAAATCAGATGACTCCGGATCATCGACAACAAACTTCCGATCCAATGAAATGAAAACAACAAGGCTTCGTGTTCAGTTTGTGAAGTTTAGTGTTGTGTATATGGTCCATTTTTTCCCCCCCAACAGCCTATTTTTTCCTTGAAAAACGGTCCTGTTACACTTGTGGACATGTCTGTGCTGTGTTTGGTCTTGGGATTACTCACAGCTGCCTGTTAACATCAAGTCAAACTTCTTTGGAAAACCATGACATGGCAGCTCTACAAAACATGCCAATAGATATGAGCAAAACGTCACATGAATCATACAGCTCAGCAGTTTCATCTAGTCCTTACATGGCATTCAATTACATATTCGAATCTGATTGGCTTGCATATTTTATGACACCGTAAGACCTGCTTTGGCTTTGATACTAACTCAGATTTTCCTACGAGATATTTAAAACATAGTCTGTGTCTAGATCCTGAGCTCAAGTGTTGAATGCGTGTGTGTTTTTTTCCTTTAGGTTCTTCAGTGTTCCTCACACTGCCCAAAATCATGTAGGTAGACAGATCTAAACTGTACCTAGGTGTGAAGGTGTCCTATCACAGCTTTAGGACCCATGGTTGGATCCTGATCTTGGGTTAGTGTTTCATGCATGTGTTATTTTTCTCTTGAGGTTCTTCAGTGTTCCTCACACTACCCAGAAACATGGAGGTAGACAGATCTAAACTGCACTGTGAACCTGTCCTATCTATCCCAATTTGCACTCAGTGTTCCCAGGATCCCTAGGATCCGCCATAACCATAAACATGAATAAACAAGTGGAACAAACCCCTATTTAATATTCTACAGTATAATATAAATCATGTGTTGGCACAGACTCTGTTTCTGTTAAGAAAATCTACACCCCCTTAGCAATGTTCCTCATGGAATGGGCTCAACATGGATTCAGACATATTTTAACAAGAATGTGGGTTTTTTTACTGCCAAGGGGAAAAAATCTGGAAAATGAAACAGATGATTTCATTCACAAGAGCGCTCTGTGCTTCGTTAAGGATGAGAACAATACCTTGAATGAGGCTGTGAACAATAACGACTATTCACAGAAAAGATTTAACAATGAAATAAATCGAATTTCAGAAAGGATGTTATCTAGGACCTTGAAAGGGGTTCGGTTTGTCCTTCTTGGAATTAACCCTTAAAGCGCCAAACAGAAAGCTACTGTCCTGGTAGGAAACCTTTATAGAAAGTAGAAACTTCTCAACTTCTCGTGAAGAATAACAACTTTACAGGCTCTTATATGTTATGATGGATGAACTCTTTCCTGTCTAAACTTCCGAACAGATTCTTTAAAGAGTCTCAGCTTCACGTTTCCATTTCCTAAAAATCTTCTCCAGCATCTATGGAGTTAAACTTATTTTTTCTCTACAAGGTACTAAAAATCAAACAAAACAAAAACACTCAGTCTATTTAAGGCAATGTCACTCTTTTAGAACAAAACAAAAAACAACAGCGATATTTTTGTCTCGATGATGTTACACTTGCCTACAAGAGGAATCTGTTTAGGTCCCAGGAGATCATTTGTACCTATAAAGTACTTCTAAAGAGGCACACTATCATTACATGGCTGTTAATCGTCTACTAAATATCACCTGTGTATAAACACAATGACATGCAGGACAATTCTGCAGAAACATTGATAAAGCTTCTAGGGAAGCCTGACACCCGCACACACACACACACACACTTACACACGCTCGGGCGCGTGCGCTTGCTTCCAACTAAACACGATAGGATGAACCCAAACAACAGGAAAGTCAAATCAGCTTGGAAAACATAGCAGAAATAAATAATAAAAGCAGATCAAATGAGTGCATCTAGATTAAGTAAAAAAAAAAGAAAAAAAAAGTAGATATTTATGCACGATAGGAAAAAAAAATACAAATATTGCAAACCATAGCAAAATATCTGCATTGGTGCATTCATTCTAAATAATGTTAGTAATCCTTTAAGGGAAGACAATGAAAAGAGGACTAAATACACAGAAATCGTACCGTTTAATCGCTGGTTATCATGAATCCTCGTCTGTCAGTGTGATTATGAGGTTTGCAGAGCTGCTTTTCTGAGGCATAGCGTCGGCAGGAACGCAGAGACAAAAAATGAACAGCAAAGGGGAAACCGCTCTAGAGTTTACAGTCAAACTCCTCCTACAAGCGAATGGGGTGTGCAAGCGCGCGCGTACACA
This sequence comes from Hemibagrus wyckioides, assembly GCF_019097595.1. Lineage (NCBI taxonomy): Eukaryota > Metazoa > Chordata > Actinopteri > Siluriformes > Bagridae > Hemibagrus > Hemibagrus wyckioides. The sequence goes on from NC_080727.1 coordinate 2,861,290, forward strand.
CACACACACACACACACACACAGAAAGAAATAGAGATAGAGAGATAGAGAGGGAGAGAGAGAGACTTCTCCGTTTCCTTCCATCCATTTTATTACGTCATAATTCGGAAGAAGTCTTATATACAGCAGTAACTTCCTGTTGCCTCCAGATGTTTGTAAGTAAATATGAGAGACGTTTCTGTTCATTGAGACGTTTCTGTTCAATTAGTGACTTAATAAACATATACTTGTCCAAAAAAAAAAAGATATTTGCAATTCGTATTTTTTTATTTTTGAGCACACGTCCCAAAACAGAGTTAGTATCGTACCTAGTGGCCAAAATTAGGTACTACAAGAAGATATGTTGCCAAGAAGGGTCAAAGGGGAATGAATTTGGCTGCCCCCATGCTTCCACAGGAAGCGTTCTGTCTTTGTGTGTGTGTGTGTGTCTGAAATACTGTGTCAGTGGATCAAACATCGTTAAAGTGCTTAGTTATCAACATGACCTGATTTGTTAGCTCATCATTTTTGGTCTTTTCCCTGATTAGAAAGCATGTGATAAATTAAGTTGTCATGTCTCAGAAATGTCATGTCTGCTGCTGGAGATGGAGTTTAGACCTGAGGAGATGTTTCTGTTCTCTTAATATTTGGTGTGCAGTTCGTTTGTCCAAGTTTATTCAAATCTCATTGACTCTCAGGTGCATATTATGGGAAAATCCACTAGATATTCGTCTGTAGCATGAATCAAACGTGATTAGTCTGTAGGTTATTGTGACAGCATAAGAAAGTTATTTATCTGACACAAACACACACACAGGATGTTCTGAAGGACACCTACGCTTGACATCATGGATTCACCCAACTGGTTTTTCTAACACATTACCATCCAGGTTGGACTTTAAACAAGTACTGTACTGAGCTGTCGACCAAAAACAATCACAAGCTAGCCCACATAAAATGACAGCAGTCATCTCGATGTAAGCACTTTGGTATATTTTGAATAGGTGTTTTAGGTGTAATGAGTCACACAGCTAACATGATGAAAAAAGAAACTTCTACAGGACCTGAGTGGGGGAAAGAAAACTCAGTAGGAGTTCATTCACACATCTTTTTTATTCGGAATTGATGTGTATGTGTGTGTGTGTGTCTGCGGTCTGGATTTTCCATGGATCTTGTGTGGCCAGAACTTTCGATCTCTTCATCGGAATATGAAAAATGTCAAATCAGGTTTGTTGGATTAATGAAACCACGGCCTGTGTGTGTGGCATGGCATCTGAAGAACTGGAAATGAGAACCACAGCACAGGATGATGCCATTTCCAGTGGCGGGTACTGAGGTCGGAGGCGTAGCCGCTTGGGTGAAATATTTTAAGACAGTCCCAATTTCTAACATCAAATATATCACAGTGGCAACCCTCGCAGGATGGGAAATCAAATAACAGATCCGTTTTAATAAAGATGTAAATTCCCCCAGTGTTACTGGCATGGTATTTTGAATCATCTGCACGCTACACTATGTGTTAGGAGAGACACTTTTGTTCGACGGCTAAAAGTAAAGCCCCGTATTAAACAAAAAAGTGACACATTAATGAGATTACTTCTACAGCTAAAGTTAAGGAAGGCCCCTTTTTGACATTTTTTATCTATGTAAAAAAACACTATGGCAGATTTATGACATCATAACAATGACCTTCTTCAATAGCAAAAGTAAAATAAGCCTATTATTTTTAACAGATTTTAATACTCTATGTTGGAAGAATTGTGACATTTATTTGACATCTATAGCCTTTATCTATGAATAAAGCAAGCCACCTTAAAAAAAGATGATACGATAACAGTAATAAAGATGTTCTAAAGTAAAAGAAGCTACCTGATACCTGCTTGATGACAGTTCCTTTATGACCAATATTTATTATTTACACTCTAATGTAATGTAAAAGATGTAAAAGAAGCCGCCTCTCAATTTTTTGTAAAAATCCTCACACTCTCTGAGACATAGATGACATAATAAGTCTGTAAGTAATGAAAGCCCCTTTTTTAATTTCAATTGTAATTCTTATTAAACACTCTATAACACATAAATAACTGATATTGTCATCTTTCTATAACCAAGCTATCTATGTACCCAAGCTGCATGATAATAGCATTTCATTCTACAGCACACACGCTTTATAACAGCTTATAACAGACAGTGAGATATTTTCGAAAGCTAGATATCATCTAACTCTCGGTGGAAATCTCACAGCAGAGTACTGACACTTCTTTGTCTAGCTAAAGTGAAGCCAAGAACCTTGTTTTTTTGTGTCTTCCTACAGAAACCCATAACCACACGAGTAAATTCTGCACTGATGAATTAACACCTAGAGTTAACCCAGCAGGTGATATTGCAACACCCGGGGATTTTCCTGTGTAGGTATCTTTGTTCAAATGTTAGATACGATGAATATCCTAAGCTGAATGGTTCACACCCTTTTGTCAGTTTCACAGTCTCGAAAAAGCCAAATTTTCATCCGTCACACGTGAATTTCTGCAATTTCTGTGTTCATGCACTGTAGATCCTCTGTGGTTTTCATGTGACATGCTCAGACCAATTTTGTAAATGACTGTGAACAACCCCAGGGGCTTTTTTTTTTGACCGTAACTAGAGAGATGGTGCCAAGATAACCAGCTAATTTCAGTACTCCACAGTTACTGTCGTTAATCTGGATTTCTGTCATTCGTGTAACGGATCGGGACACACATGTGGGCTTTTCCGGTCCGGATCATTATCAGTATAAAAGTATGAATCCTCAACTTTTAATAGTTTTGAATTCATATCCTAAAGGTTGAGTCTAGTCTCATCTACAAGCGGTATGAATCTGATGGGATTTCTCACACTGACTTTTGAGGAACTGTATAGGTGAGAACTTTCTTATGGAGTATCAGTGGAAATTTTTTTCACATGAGCGTCGTTCCTTCCCTGGATTCGACGAGAGAAACTCAAAGCGATGGATGCTTTCAGTCACACTTTCACTATGTTCGATACCCACAACAAACTTTGAGCAGGGGATTCATGACGGTTAAAAAGATCTCATCACCGCTTGATGGGAAAAACGATATCTGACTGAAGTAGCGTGTGGACGCTGTTGTATTAGGTAACCAGAACCGCTGGGCAAATCTTAGTTTCATGGTAGAATCACTAACCAAGCAGTCATAGTTTTGGGAAGTCAATGACTTTCTCTTTCTAAGAAAAGAAGTGCAAGTAGGATTAATGAGAAGTATTGCAGGCTTTGAAGGGACTGTAAGACTTTACATCTTATTAAAATGATGGAAATAACCTTACAGACCATTCCATATTTCTGAGATTTAGATGGTTAAAATGTTTGGAATGGGAGAATCCGAGGTGTAAAAAGTATAACAATGACTAAATGACCCTTAGATCAATGGTCAAGCTGGTACAGTGTCCTAAATAACTGGTTGAGATTAATACCTAACTAGTCTCCAAAACCTCTGAAGCCAGAGCTACATGTGCTTTTGTCACCCTTTAGCATGAAGACAGACAGGGAACTAAAATCAGAAATAAAATATGTTATTAATTTGTGCTAGCAAAAAACATGCAAGTCAACCCTGACCTTAAAAAAAGAATTATACACTGAAAAGAAATGATCCTGATGTTTTAGAGTTGGGGTACAGAGTGTTAAATACAACACATAGGGCAAATGTGTGACCATTCCATATTTCTGAGATTTAGAGGGTTAAAATGTGTGGAATGCGTGAGTTACTTCAACATGAAGTAGCCACAATTAAACACACATTTATTACTGAATATGTGAATTACACTAATTAAGACAAAACTCAACAATTTACAGTGTGTCAATGGACTGAATCATAAAAACTGTATTAATAAAGAATGTCATTTGTTGATAGCAATACATTATTACATATAAATTTTATTACACACTAATATGAGATGCCAGTAATTTCACCCTCTTCTTTAATCTAGGAGGATTTAAAGAAAACCATAATCTCTCTTCAGTAGTATCGGAATTTCCAGCTCGGCTCTGGAGCATGAAACAGTCAGGAAATGTGATTATACAGACAAATGCATGACTTAGCAAAAAGTTGTCTAGGATGTAAATGGCACCACTTAGAGAGTGATAAACCATGAACCAGAGGTACCACAGTACTGACAACTGAAAAGAAGTTATAAGAATAACTATACTGACAGCATATCTCTTTTATATTCAACAGTGCAACTACTGTATATATGTAAAATAAATCAGTGAAAGCATGCACAGATAAATGCATCCTCAATAATTACTGATTAAATAATAAAGGCACGCTTAAGTAATAAATCATGCTACATTTCTATAAACCACTGAAACAGTTTCCAGAAAAATTAAGAAAATGTAAAACTATTGCCATGATCCTAATTGCAAATAAAATCATTTGATATCCAGATCATAGAAATGTTATAACATGTTTTTTTCACGTCAGGATGTGCCGTATTGGGCATAAATCTGTGTCCTTCTTCTGTTGTTTCTCATGGGATCATTAACAGTTCTATAAAAAAAAAGGAAGAATTGTTTAAAAAATGCTATATATAAAAAGGCCTACCTCTTTGGCCTACCTAATGAATGTAAAGGCTCTGTAAATTTCACAATTACAATAAAATGGGATGTTTTCACTTAAATGTGTTAATTAAGGTACTGTGCCTATATTAGTGCTCATGGTTTTGCTGCCCTCTGCTGTGTTCATGTAAAACTACTAGTCTAACCACACTCTGTGAAACCAAAGAATAGGAAAGTAATCAGAAATATTTATATTTTAATATAAGGGTCTTGGATACTTGGATCAACCGAATAAACTTCTAATCATCATCATCATCACCAAATGTAGGTTAATACAATCCTGTTTACTTTGTAGTTATGGTATGAAACTAATTTCTATTATGCTATTGTTCTCATACTCACCTCCTTCAGGCTTTTGTGTCCATTTATACTGATGTAAAAAAAAAAAAAAGAGTAAAACATTAATAAAACTTTAGTACTATGATATGTTCCAATATTTATGAGAGTGCAAATCGTCATCAAAATCCAGGTCAATTTTTAGTCAGCCTGCTCTGTACATTTATGTATTTGAGATTAATATAAAGATATGCATGTATCACATTCAAACAAGCTTTCAAACACGTCCATAACCCATACAGGAAACGTAAGCATGTCTGCTCACAAGATATATATATATATGTCCTGTGTGTGTGTGCTTACTCAGATGGGTGGTCTCCCACCAAAGGTGCCATGTTCTCAGCAGTTTAACACATCTAGATTAAATGTTAGAAAATGAAGTCTGAATTTCTACTCTATGATCTCATCCAAATGTCTTCAGTGTATAGCAAAAAGAAAAGAATTAGCTTTGCTGGTCCAGTACATTTGGTGGGGACTGTATACACACACACACACACACACACACACACACACGAACCCACACACACACATGCATAGGCACAAGCACAGTACAACTCTGGTTATGTATGAAAACATGCACTGGGAAAAACACAATATCGACAAAATACTTACAGTCTGGATGTACAAAGTCATTGCTCCCCCAGTCTATCAGATTGATTCCAGTAGCATGGTCAGCCTCTTGCTGTCTGTCCTGCATTCTTTTCATTTCTTCTAGTTCCTTACTTAGCTCATTTACCTTGTCACTGGACTCAGACAACAGGTCAATTCTTTCTTTTTCCCATTGTTCAAAATTAATCTTCATAAAGTGTTCATATGCTGATGGAATAAAAAACTTGCTGCTTTTTTGACTTATCATCTTCTCGACTTTCCTGAACAGTACTTGAGCACTCTCATCAGTGTTCTCTAAGAGGTGATACTGACCAAAATTTAAAACAGATGGGCTCATGTTATATTGCGAATTTCTTTCCTCAGGTCTTTTAACGAACAGCAGCATACTGAAGTTTTCAGCCTCGCTGCCAAATACTGAACGAATTGCCTGTAAAAGGTAACGCTCTGTTTGTACGTCATGTCCAGCTCGGACTACTAAAAGAAAGGCATGAGGTCCAGGGAACACCAGAGATATACAGTGCTTCATTTCGTTTTGGATTGTTTTGACTCCACTGGAAATAAACCAGCAAGTACTCAAGTGTTCCAACCAATAAGACGGAGTTTTTACCACACAGACGTGTCTTCCTTGAACACAGTTCTCCTTCTTCTCACAACTATGAGGATTTGACCGTTGGAACTGCTGGGACTGTGGAGTCCTAAGTATGAAGTGACATGCATCATTCTTTGCAGTTTCATCCCCTCCGAGCAGTATAAATCTGCACTGCTGGCTGAGGTCTGTTGAAAGTCTAACTTCAGATAAGGATGATTCACCTGCTAAAAAAAGGCACGTGTTGGAGTGTTACAATTGCACTGCAATACAATGTTCAGGATTTTGTTATTTTGCAGAACGGAGCAAATTGTTCTTCCAACTCTATGGATCTCTCAATGGGAAAATACAAATAAATCAACAAAAATATTATACACAACAACTGCAGATAATCTGCGTCAACTTCAAAAACAACAAGATTTTACTCAAGAAGACCAAAGAAATTAGGTGATCAAACTAGCTGAGGTTGACCAGACAGAAGTAACAGGTTCTCTTCAGGGGTATTCAACTAAAATTTAAAGAGGTCCAGTTAGAGAAAATTCCTTGAAGCAAAGGTCTGGAAGATCATAATGTCTAACTAGTTAGTGTGATATATATTTATGTAGCCTAGTAGTTTTATCAACATCTGCATGTAATCAATACCTGACTGTCAAATCAAATGAATTCAGTACAATTCAAAAACTTTCTGACAATATTTATTGTCATGTAACATACAACTGAACATATATGTATGACTGTAGATATGTATAATGTTCTCTCATTAACTAAATAAAAGTAGGGCTGCATTTCATAATAAGAGAAAATAAATAAAATGTGAAAATTGTGTATGTTCAAATAAAGTGCTTAACTTCAGAAGAATAAAATAAAGGGAGGAAAAGCTTGAGTTTCCCCTTTTCTGTTTTACATCTTGACTCAAAAGTCTCAACCAATTTTACAAATAATAAATCTTAGCACATCTTAACAATTGAACAGTTTTAGAGTATCACTTTCTTCCCCTCTTATATCCCACTCCCCCACCTTTTTACTCAGTGAGCTCTAGCTTGTCTTGCCAGGATTTTAAACCTGGGCTTGAATGGAGTCAGGGCAGTTCTCATACACATGTGGAGGTGCTCACTGGTGAGCCTGGAACGATATTTAGTTTTGATTATGTTCATTGTGGAGAAAGCTGCCTGGCAGTTGTATGTAGAGCCAAACATGGTCAGGATGTATAGGGCTACTTTGGCCCAGACCTGGGAAAGCTGTCTGAGGGACCATTTGGAGCCAGAAAGTGGAAGGGTCAGTTCTTACAAACTGCTCTTTCAGGGCCACATCTGCTTGGAGATCAACCAATTGCATCTGGAGAGGCCCAGCATTTACCCATTTAAAGTGCTGTGTGACTTCCTTTGAGAACCCCCTGACATCTGTGATGAGAAAAGGGTTCTGAATGAACATGGTGAGCTGCTGTCCAAAGCTGAAGCTGTCAAAACGGTTGCTGAAGTTTACTATCAGCTTATCAATAAAGTCAACGAAAGAAGACACATCTCTCTGTCCCTGAACCTGTTCCTGCACTGCTGGGAAGTGTGCACAGTCTCCCTGCGGGTCTTCCTTGAACACCTCGAGTTTCCTCTGAAAGGAGCGGACAGCTGTCATCCGTTCACAAACTGAATTGTCTTTGCCCTGTAGCCTCAAATTCAGTTCATTCAGATGTGAAGTGATATCAACCAAAAAGGCCACATTATCCATCTCTTTCTCATTTTCTAAAAAGAGAGAAAACTGTGTTGCTTTCTGACTTATTAGCCCTGTCAAAAAAGATGCTACTTCCCTCCTGATGGACCAAAAGCATGCTAATACCCTGCCTTTGCTGAGCCATCTCACACTGTTGTGCAGCAAAAGATCATCAGCATTGGCATCAACTTCTTCGAGGAATTCCCTAAGCATGCGATGCTGATAGGAAGAGGATGCCCTGAGAAAACTGATCATTTTCATCATTGTATTCATCACCTCAGCATGCTCATCTGACAGGGAGGCACAGAGCACAGATTGATGAATGATGCAGTGGTAAGCTATGAGCTCAGGATTGTCCTCTTTCAGTCTTGCTACAGCTCCTTTCTCTCTTCCTATCATAGCAGGGGCTCCATCTGTGGTTAGTGAAACTACTTGTTTTGGCTTTATTCCTCTCTTTGTTAACATCTCCTTAATGGCCAGGTAGATGTCTTCTCCTCTTGTACTGGTCTGAAGGGGAGTGACACCTAACAGGTCTTCACAGAATGCTTTCTGGTCTGTGTTGAAAAACCTGACGTACACTAACAGCTGTGCTTTGTCACACACGTCAGTGGACTCATCCACAGCTAAACCTACACATGATGCCTTATGCACAGCTTCATCTAGCTGGGTTAGCACAGCTTGAGCTAATATTTCACTTTTCTTTGTGGCAGATGATGCTGACATGGGAATTTGCTTTATTTTATCGCAAAGCTCTTCTTTTTGTTTTCCCTCAAGTATTGTTTCAGCTACTGCACTCATGCATTCTTTGACAACCCCTCCATCAGTAAATGGCTTTTTGTGTTGACCCAAAATCCAAGCAACTCTGAGGGAACACTGAAGAGCACGTTGTTGGGCAGTGAATGTGTGGCTCAGGATCCTGGTGGACTGGTCATATTGGGACTCTGAGACTACTTATTTTCTGTGATCTCACTTCAGATCTGAGTGGGTATGTTTGTTCATAACCTTTATGTTTTGTCTCATAATGGCGTTTCACATTGGCTCTTTTAATAAGTGCCACGGTTTCTGAACATATGAGACACACTGGTTTAGTGCTCCAGTGGGAAGTATGAACAGAAACGAGTCCATTCCCGGTTAAATGCTCTATTTTCGCTGTCCACTTTTCTTTTTTTTGGAGGGCGCCATTTGTTCCTTATTTTTCTCTCTCTTTCTCCGTCTCACTCGTCTGTTTCTCTCTCTTTCTCCGTCTCACTCGTCTGTTTCTCTCCCTTTCTCCGTCTCACTCGTCTGTTTCTCTCTCTTTCTCCGTCTCACTCGTCTGTTTCTCTCTCTTTCTCCGTCTCACTCGTCTGTTTCTCTCTCTTTCTCCGTCTCACTCGTCTGTTTCTCTCTCTTTCTCCGTCTCACTCGTCTGTTTCTCTCCCTTTGTTTTCTACATGTAACGCTATCTTTCTTTCTCTTTCTACCGTCTTTTCATGTGTAACTTGCCTCCAGCTCTGTTTACACTGTAGAGTCGTAATGTTTACCGCCTGGAATGCACAGACTTGATTGGCTGAGTGGTATCACGTGGCATGGCTCAACTAGCATGCAATTGGTCTGTGCGTTTCCACTACCACTACCGTAAAGTTTACAAAAGCTGCGCCGGTGGAAATAGAAGCGCCCCGTTAGGTTTTAAATCATAACCTTCTCTTTTGGCTGTAGGTCCGGGTCCGTATGGGGCGGCTTCTGGGTCCGCATCCGGACCGCGGTCCGCCTGTTAGTGACCTATGGTTTACAGTATGTGTACTTATTGTATATTTAGCTTTAAACATTAGTTGTAAAATGATATATGGGTGGATGACATCATGCAGCCATTTTCTGTCTAACAAAATGATGTAACCTGAAAAAAAGTACTTTATCCCACAAAACTCTTATTTTGTGTTATAGATTTAAGCCATATTGTAATAGTTTGTTATAGATAAGCAATTCTTTCTTTTTCACAAATCAATAGCTTTTAAATCCAGCCACTAATTTTCTTTTGGTTGACCAACTGGTTATAAAAATCTTGCTATTTGGCAGATATGAGCTGATATATCATTTGGCCATTTTTCTAGATATTGTGCAATCACGGGCAGTGCGGTGGTAGCTCAAGTGGTTAAGGTTCAAGCCTCAGCACTGCCAAGCACAGCAGTTGCCACTGTTGGGCCCTTGAGCAAGGCCCTTAACCCTTTCTGCTCCAGGGGCGCTGTATCATGGCTGACCCTGCGCTCTGACCCCAACCTCCAAGGCTGGGATATGTGAAAAAAGAATCTCACTGTGCTGTAATGTATATGTGACAAATAAAGGCTATTTTTCTATTTACACTATGACCTATGCTTGTTAACTTCTATATATTTTTAGTTTGTAAATAATTTGACATTGCAACTATATAAACTATATTGATTCCCCTCACACTTCTATACTATGGCCTATTTTATGTAGATTTGTGACATATAGTAACACTGCGTTGAAGACAAAAACAAAATGCCAGACACAGTAGCATGTGTAAAAATGATCTCATGCACTAACTAAAGTTCACTTACAGAATCTTGATTCATCCTCTTGAGCTGCAGAAAAAGTATAAAAATACAGATAAATAAAAATAGACATATATCCACTGTGAACAGAAATAGGCAATATAAAGCTTTAAACAGCGTATACCAACAGATATTTCATAATTCATAAACATTCCTCGTTTTAAAAAGGCTCCAGTGTAACAAAACTGAAGTTATATTAGATTAGATTTAAATAGTTTCATAAAATAGTTTCACAATAAGGAGTCAGTTTCACAGTGTTTCACTGTCAGGTCTCTACACCTGAATTTTTTACAAATAAAAATAACCAAGAGAAGTTTATTTTTAGTTGTCTTTGTCCTTTTGCTTGCACTGTAAGAAGTGGTTCTTTTTAAATAAATAAGAGTATGTTAAGAGAGAGCATACAGGTGCATCTCAAAAAATTAGAATGTCATGAAAAAGGTCAATATTTTTTGTCACTCAGTTCAGAAAGTGAAACCCATGTATTATATAGATTCATTACACATAGAGTGAAATATTTCAAGCCTTTATTTCTTGAAATTCTGATGATTATGGCATACAGATAAGGAAAACCCAACATTCTGTGTCTCAGAAAATTAGAATATTAGATAAGATCAATAAAAAAAGGATATTTCAAACAGAAATGTCAGGCTTCTGAAAAGTATGTTCATTTCTATACACTCAATACTTGGTTGGGCCTTTTGCATGAATTACTGCATCAATGCGGCGTGGCATGGAGGCACTCAGCCTGTGGCACTGCTCAGGTGTAATGGAAGCCCAGGTTGCTTTGATAGCGGCCTTCAGGTCATCTGCCTTGTTGGGTCTGGTGTCTCTCATCTTCCTCTTGACAATGCCCTAAGGATTCTCTATGGGGTTCAGGTCAGGCAAGTTTGCTGGCCAATCAAGCACAGTAACACCATGGTCACTGAACTAGCTTTTGGTACCTGTGGCAGTGTGGGCAGATGCCAAGTCCTGCTGGAAAATGAAATCAGCATCTCCATAAAGCTTGTCAGCAGAAGGAAGCATGAAGTGCTCTAAAATTTCCTGGAAGATGGCTGCGTTGACTGTGGACTTCAGAAAACACAGTGGACCAACACCAGCAGATGACATGGCAGCCCAAATCACTGACTGTGGACACTTCACACTGGACTTCAAGCAACATGGATTCTGTGCCTCTCTTCCTCCAGACTCTGGGACCTTGATTTCCAAATGAAATGCAAAACTTACTTTCATCTGAAAAGAGGACAGCCCAGGTAAGACGCTTCTGACGTTGTCTCTGTTTCAGGAGTGGCTTGACACGAGGAATGCGACATTTGTAGGCCATGTCTAAGATTTGTCTGTGCGTAGTGGCTCTTGATGCGCTGACTCCAGCCTCAGTCCACTTCTTGTGAAGCTCCCCCAAATTCTTGAATGGATTTTGCCTGACAATCCTCTCAAGGCTGTGGTTATCCCTTTTGCTGGTGCACCTTTTCCTACCACACTTTTTCCTTCCACTCAACTTTCTATGAATATGCTTGGATACAGCACCCTGTGAACAACCAGCTTCTTTAGCAATGACCTTTTGTGGCTTACCCTCCTTGTGGAGGGTGTCAATGACTGTCTTCTGGACAACTGTCAAGTCAGCAGACTTCCCCATGATTGTGTAGCCTAGGGTGTGACACCATGACTTTCCAACATTGAACTTTTCATAATATTCTAATTTTCTGAGACACAGAATGTTGGGTTTTCCTTATCTGTAAGCCATAATCATCACGATTTCAAGAAATAAAGGCTTGAAATATTTCACTCTATGTGTAATGAATCTATATAATATATGGGTTTCACTTTCTGAACTGAGTGACAAAAAATATTGACTCTCATTTTTTGAGCTGTACCTGTATATATTAACCTCAAATTTAACAAAAAAATAAATCAGAAATCAGCCTCATTTTTTTTTTATATCTCAAACAGCATAGTGCATCTGAACAAACTCTTCAGATTTATGAATATCAGTTCTGAAAAGAACTGCTTCTGAAAGCAGTAAAATATATAACAATGGAAAACGCTAAATATTTTATTATTAATTTGGGTTCATCACCATGTGCTGTAAAAATAAACACAATATACTTTGTTGATTTTTTTACATTATCAGAATGAAATATATTGTTACTATTTTTGCATGTATTATGAATCTCTTTTAACCTTAATCATTTAAAACACCATTTCACCAATAACCACTACTTCTTCGGATGTTTTTTCCCAAATGGTTCACGGTATAGATTCATTAATTTGTGCGACTTACTTTAATAAACGATTTACAGTTGCAAGCTGGTTTGTTTTTGGAGGGATGTCGACTTTTACATTTACACGTCCATGAACAAGACGATGCACAAAACAAACTGTGACTGGTTTCTTTATATGTCAGTCAAACCTACTTGGCCAAAAGGTTGTTGACACTGGACATCGTGCCTCACCATCATCTGTAGACAGATGGCCCAGGTTTATATTACACTGTTGAATTTTTTCAGTTGATGTGAAGCTTTGAGCGAATCAACATGTCCAGTGTGAATATTCTCAAAATCGAGGTTGGAGACTCGACCACCTTCTTATGCATTCTTTTTACTTAATTTTCACCTTTAGTCCACTTATACTAATAGTTTACAGCCGTACAGAGAACGGTCTATATGGTTCACTTGCAAAAAGGTTTTCACATGTTCCATTTTCGTATTTAGCTCCAAAACTTTGGAATAGTCTTCCAGACAGTGTTCGGGGCTCAGACACAGTCTCCCAGTTTAAATGTAGACTAAAGACTTATCTCTTCAGCCTGGCATACATCTAACACTTCCCATAACCTTGTGCTCCAGTACATCTGATTAAATACACATTCATCTAGTACTGCTAATATTATGAACAGCAGCTACGCTAATGCTGTTCCATTGTTTCCCTTCTTCTACCCATCCCGCGGCATACAGAGACTGTGCCGGCTCCAGTGGCATCCGGAGATGGACCGGCTCCAGCCGGGTTCTGCTTGTGAGGATTGGGATATTCAAGCAGCGCCATGGACAACGACCTTCTTATTGATTTACATAACACTATACACATGCTGTATCTGCATCACACAACTGTCACCCAAATGAGGATGGGTTCCCTTTTGAGTCTGGTTCCTCTCAAGGTTTCTTCCTCTTACCATCTAAGGGAGTTTTTCCTTGCCACAGTCGCCTCAGTCACCTCAGGCTTGCTCACTTGGGATAACATCTAGGACTGTCTGTCTGTTTATATGTTTGTTGTTTTCTTACGTCGTTTCTCATGTAAAGCTGCTTTGAGACAATGCAACGCTATACCAATAAAATTGAATTGAATTGAATTGAATTGCCTGCACAACAACGTTAAAATCTCACAATAAATGATGTGTATGAATGTTAATCAGTCACAGTCATTGACTTGGTTTGAGGATTTCACTTCTGTGGTGTCCTTTTATGATACACAATGTATTTAGTTGTTTATGCAATACGATTTAGTTGCTTACCTTCGGTACTATGCCATCTCCGTCGCATTGTTTCAATTAAGAGAACAAAAGACGTAAACACGAAATGTAAACTATACCGTGCCCTAAAATGTGTGGCTTAATAGCGTTAACATTTACTAAGGGCTACCGAGATTCTGGATTTCATACTTTCGCTTTCGTTTAGCTCCGTAAGAACAAGCCGGAAAACGGAATTCTTACCGCTGATTGGACGAGACAGTAGTCACAATATTGGCGTATAGCATATAGATTAGTTTGCAATCAAAAAACACAGCTGAAGAACCCAGGTATGATTGCGAAGACAAAACGATTAAACATTAAATGATGTAAGTGTCACAAACGGTCCAACCCAATAATACATAATACAAATTTAGCAGATAAACTAAAAACAGCTATGCCAGATTATGGCAGAGATGGCTAACCAAAAATACAAATCTAATAAATCACTTAAGCCAAGTAAGCCACCCTGTTACAGGGAACCCTTAACCAACGATCAAACAAGCACACAGGTTCGAGGAGACTGAGAAGTGAATGTGGACAAATTTTATGCTTTATTAACAGCAAAAATAATTCATTATAAAATACACAGTTAGTCAACTCATTAAAATACTCAATTCATCAAAATAGCCAGGACAAAAAGATCAGTCATCACAATACAATTAACAAGAGGTCTGTCCACCTATTTGTCTTTATGCACTCACTCGTCTTCACCCATTCACACGCATTCAAGAGACATAACACAATACTAAGAGTGAAAGTTGACCCAGGACAGGCAAACCAGCTTCAACCTCCTTAATCGTCTATAACAAAAGTGACGCAGTGAAGGAAGCACCATCCTCAGACAGGAAGGACAACTCGACTCCTAGAACTAACACAGGGGGAAAAAACAATCATACAAGAAAAAAACACAACACAGAATAAAAAACTGAAGAAAATCAATATAACCCCAACAAATGCCCCAAGAAAAGGGAAACAAGTATTTCACCTCTTGTTGGTAGGAAGCACATTTTCCTAATTTAACCTTTAGACCTTCCCGCTCCAAGCAACTTAAGACAACCTCCAACCTCTGTAAGTGGAGAACACCGCAATGTCATCCAAACACAAAAGTAAAGACCAACACTGTTCCCCAAACAATTATTCCATCAAACACTAGAATATAGAGGGAGCACTACAGACCCCAAAAAAACTGGAGGAGCTTCATGATCTTGGCTTGCTGCAAAGTCCAGGCATGTCACTTGATGGCAGTAGAAAGGAGAGAGAATGTTGGAAGCGGTGTGCAAGGAAGCAGAAGCACAACAAGAGGTCAGGTGTCAGGCCGTCTCTCCCATCAAACCTACTTGCTCCCAAGACAATAAACTGGACTACATCCAAATTCAGCGGACCACATGGCAAGAGTTTAGAGACTGCGTCTTGGTTTTCATGAAGACAGAGCACTGCAACAGAGCTCTGGATGCCATTCAGCTAGACAGGCTCTACTGCTCATCCTTAGTGGAGTTTGTGACTGTTAGATGCAGGCCATTTTATTTACCTGCTGTACTTTGTGTATATCTTGAGTGACAGATCCAATCAGCAAAGAATTCCATTTGCAAACTATACCTAACTTTTGTGTGAATTGTCGTGTTTTTGAATTTGTTATTTTGGTTTCTGCTTTGTTTTTGGATTTATTTTGTTTTGCACTTCTCGTTCACCATAATCTATGAATTTACAGGCTAAACATTTTATAATCCTTTACATCAGAGTGTCTACAGAAAGCCAAGGTAAGACTGGACAGTGCTGCTTTACATTTTATTATGATAAATCAAAGAATATATTCATTTTATTGGGTAAATATACGGATGGGTCGTTTCACAGAGAAATACTCTAACACTACAATATTAATATTTAAATTACTTGTAAATAATAAACACTGTTCAAGTAGGTGTACAGATAAACAAGAAAGGGGAGTCACACTCAAACTCGCTCAAATCCTTACGCTTGTCCATTTTTCCTGCTTCTAACATCAACTTTGAGGACAAAATGTTCACTTGCTGCCTGATATATCCCACCCACTAACAGGGGCCATGATGAGGAGATACTCAGTCTTATTCACTTCACCTGTCATAATGTTATGCCTGATTGGTGTATGTCAACATGTCAATGATCTGTTTTTAGATTACAAACGTCAGTAAAAAAATCTGAAATTAAGATTAAGGAATTTTTTTATTTTTGGACTTCTTACTCCTGCGTATCTGATAGCATTCCAGAAAAATCTGGAGTTTCAAAGTGAAACTCAGCTCAGAGGAATGAAACAGTCAGGAAACAACAGCAATTTTATAAATGAACATCATCTGTTTTTGTAAAAAAAAAAAAAATAAAAAAATAAATAAATAAATATATTTACACATAACTCTGAACTATAACATGAACATAAAGATAGACCATAACAAAAATTAAAGCACAGAGGAACTGAAAGGTAAAGTGAAATAATTCAATCAGCAAAAACATTAAAATTTTAGATAAATACAGAGATTTAAAAAATTCATGACTGACACCAAGCCTGAGCTGCATTTCTTCAATTACAAATTTACAGAAAGAATTTACTTAAAGTTTTAAAAATAAAACATTCTAAGCATTGTAAGGAAACATCTCCTCATCTCAAGTTCATGTAAAAGACGGAGCATCTATTTGTCAGAAGGAGTTTTGTGTATTTCTGTTCTTCTCTTCTGGACTCTTGTGTTTAATTTTGTCTGTAGTGTTAAGCATAAGCACAAGTTAATGTGTCTCTAATCGATACGATCCTTGGCAAGGTAGATTATAGAGTTTATACTAGAGTTTATAGACTTGCACATTTGAGACCTGATATCAGAGAGACTTACAGTGATTAGCCAATTGATCAAACTCCATATAATAAAAATAATAATATAATAAAAAGGTTTTCCTGATAGATGTAAGAGTTTATTCCACTTCACTTTTTGCTTCACATTTTCTAAGCACCAGGGCCGTGTTGATTTAGATATTTTGTTTTTTCTGCCCTCTTGTGGTCACTTCAAGTAATATTTCTACAGAAAAAACTGTACATCTCTTTCAGTAACTCAAAGAGAGACAAAATGGCCGAACATTTGGGATTTAGAATGCAGATAGAAGAAGCGGATGTTTGTCTCGTCTGTCAAGACACATTGTCTGTGTTCAAAGAATACAATCTGCACTAACACAGAGACAAGTGTGCTACCTTACAAGGCCAAAAAAAGCAGACAAAGTGTAAAAAATAACAAAATAATAAACTATGCTAGCATTAGGAGACATAATAAATACATTTAAAATCATTAAATCTCCACAATAATACTAGCGGTTATTCCTTTTCCGACCCGGCCCCCCATTAAAGAAAGGAAAAATTATGTGGTCCTCATGGAAGAAAAGTTTAGGGACCCTCTGGTGTAGTGTGTCCTTGTTGTCCAGGAGCAACGGGCATGGAGACCATCTCACACAACCACAGAGAGAAGAGCAAAATTTCTGAAGCATGTGTCTGCACCCACTTTGGTACAAAGACTAATTGAAAACCATGTTGAAATTTCCACACTACCAGATCCACCTCCATCTGACTCGAGAAGGAAGTGATGGACGAGTTACACAAGGGTTAGTGAAGATTCCCTCGAGGCTGTTCAGTGCAATGGGTCCATTTCAGTCTCTAATGAACTGCAGGTTATGACACAACTGTGTGTACGCTGTTGCTTATTTATTAGGATATGATGTCATAATCTACAGTAATGATTGACAGTGAAGTATAGGAGAGCAGGCCTATTGCAGGCCCGGTTCCTTCTGAGTCCGCTTCCTCTCAATAAAGTGTTGTACAAATGAAAGAGTCTGAAATAAGCTGGAGATGTCTTGATTCCGGTAGCAGCTTTTCACCTGGGTTGCTGTTTTGTTTGTGTCAGAAGCATTAACAGGAAGTAGGTAAAGGAATGCAGAAAAGGCTTTGCTGATGATGTTGCCTTCAAATCCTGGTGAACATCTAATGTAGTGTCATCAAGTCCAACCTGAAGGTCCCCTTTTGTCTGGTTTGGGATCCTGAATCCACCAGAGCTGGAAGCACCTGTTAGTCTTATCAGTTGTCTAATTAGCCTTCGTTAGGTACGTTTAATTGGCCTCCCAGATCTTTAGCTCGGTTTCAAGTCTCTGGTTTTATGTGAAAATTCTCACACTTTCTCACAACACTCACCAGATTTCTTCCACACCATCTAAAGGTCGTCTAGAGGCTTGTTCTGATTTGTCGTCACTGTATACAAAGAAAGAAATGACAAAAACAAATCAGTTAAATTATTCTAAACAAACATTTATACTGTTTTCATTTAAATTTTAATACAGCTGTTAAAATGTCATTCTAATAAAGTGTGATCTTCAAGGAACTTACTGTAAGGGGGTAAATATTCCCTGCTGTTGCGTCGTATATATTTCCACTGTCCTGCTTCACTGCCTGTTAACACATCCGTCTCCTGCCTTGATTGTTTCTCACTACATCTTGCTGTGTCCAAATCCTCCTGGAACACACTGTCATCATGTCTAGATGCTTCCAGCTCTTTCGTTGATTGTCTCTCACTACCCCTTGCTGTGTCCAGCTCCTCCCATAAAGCACTCTCATGATGTCCGGATGCTTCCTGCTCCTTCGTAAGCTGTTTCTCACTACGTCTAGCCATGTCCAGTTCCTCCTGTAACACACTGTCATCATGTCTAGATGCTTCCAGCTCCTTCCTTAGCTGTTTCTCACTACCCTTAGCTGTGTCCAGCTCCTTCTGTAACGCACTCTCCTGATATCTAGATGCTTCCAGCTCCTTCCTTAGCTGTTTCTCACTACCCTTAGCTGTGTCCAGCTCCTTCTGTAAAGCACTCTCCTGATATCTAGATGCTTCCAGCTCCTTCCTTAGCTGTTTCTCACTAACCTTAGCTGTGTCCAGCTCCTGTAACGCACTCACCTGATGTCTGGATGCTTCCAGCTCCTCTCTCAAATCTCTCTCAGTTTGTCTAAGTGTATGAAGTTCAGTCTTTAACTCATCCTGCTCTATCTTCAGTTCTTCCAGTTCTCTTTTTAATTGCATTTCCTTGTACATCTGAGACCTTTCCCAGGGTTCAAAGTAAACTTTCATGAGATTTTCGTAAGAGCGCTGAATAAAAAATCTGCTTTGTTTCCTCTGCGTCATTGCCTCGAGTCTTCTGAAAAGCTCCTCGACATTCTCATCATTGTTCTCCAGCATGAAGTATTTTGTTCCACACATCTTCACACAGTGGTTCTTTAGGGCATCTTTTGGATTTTCCCATTCATGTCCATAAATGAACAGAACCATGGTGTACTCTAACGCCTCAGCTCCAAACATGTGGGTTATTGCTTTTAAAAGAAGATGTTCTTTCCCAGGAGTCTGTCCAGCTCGCATCACTAGCAGGAAGGCGTGAGGGCCAGGAAACGTCACTGAGGTACAGTTCTGAATCTCATCTCTGATGGACTCCACTCCATTGGAGAAAATCCAATACGAGGCCAAGTGGTTCATCCAGTAGGAAGGCGTCACAAATAGAGAGAGCTGTCTTCCTTCAACGCTTCCCTTTCTAACGTTGCCTTTTTTTGGATTTCTCATTTCTTTCTTGTTATCAGACCTGAGTATAATGTCAGCTGTGTAATTGTTATCAGCACAATCTCCACCCAGCAAAACGAGCCGAAGCTCTGATTTGGGTTCATCTGATGGGGAGCCAAGTGAGCAAACATCATCTGTAAGAAAATAAATAGCTTGCATTATGCCATTATCTAGATACCCATTCAGCCACGGGATAGCAACTTCAGCATGCAAGGGAGTGATTACTTAAAGAAATGACTTACCATCTCCCTGAAATGTGCCTGTAAAAATAAACAAAAATGTACAAAGTTATAAGTAGTAAGTATTCTAGTTTTCTATTTTTACCTACATGTACTGAATATCAGAGTTAACCTTTAATGATATGTTTCAAAAACTATGTTTCGTGCTGTTAGGTGCTGTGTCTTTGTTTAGTACTGAAAGACTTTAGAGTGTTGACTTACACAATTCAATTGCTTGAAAGTGTGCTGGAAAAAACAGAAATGTATTTTTTTTAGACGTTTACTTGATGTTAAACGAAAGCAGGTAATTGTTTTACTTACTAGATGTACTCATAGGAACCTTAATATTCATATAACCTTGATTTATTTTACATTTAAACAATTCAAATTGAAATGAATTGCAATTTATAAAACTTCAATGAATTGGTAGTTCTGCTTAAGCCCATGTTACAGAGCACAGAAGAGCTGTGTCTAATTTAAAATAAAGAAATTATAGAAATTTTACAAGGCAAAAGACACCCGAAGTGCCTTTATGTATAATAGCTATGTATCCTACAAACATTAGAAAATTAACCTGAATTAAATGTGATAAACATTGTGCTGTTGAATCATGTAATAGTAGAAATACAAAGCAGAAAAGAAATAACAAAATGGCGCCTGGGCAAAAGGAAATGCAAAAGGAAAGATTTCACAATTTAACTTATTTCTAAACATTACATTAAATATCTGGTGTGAATACATACCAAAATAACATATGTGAAATTGATATTAATCAGCGTATGAGATAGAGTCTGCCTCTTACCTCTTATTGTGCTTTTTCGTTGTGCCATTTCCTCAAATTCCTCCTTTTTCACAAAGTTTAAGAGATATAATTGTCTTCAGTATGCTTAATGCAAAAGTTTTAAAATAAACTTCAGCAGCGTTTAACTACCTTCAGTGTTTAGTTTGTTGGTTCTTCTGTGTTCTTCATAGGGCACATTGCACAGCACGCTATCACAGGAAATAAGACACGGGATAGATCCAAGTATAGAATGATGTCTCGTTCGCCAGTCAGTCGGATTCGAGTCTGAAGACTTGTAATGCATCAATGTTTCGGATTCTCTAAGTGCCTTTACCACAAAGTGTAACTGATTTGAATCTTCGTCTGTTATCTGTCTGAGCAATAGTTTGGGTAAAATTTAACATGCTGACAAGCGCGTGACTTTTAATTTCACCTGGACTTTGACCTGAATGATCAAGTTGTCAGGTGATCAGGCATCAAGCTTAAAGACAAATACACTTAGAGACCAACTTATAGTCAAATACTCATAGAGACAAACTTAAAGACAAATACACTTAGAGACAAGCCTAAAGACAAATACACTTAGAGACAACAACAACAACGACAACAAAACATCCAGTGAGCAGCAGTTCTGCGAGCTGTTCAGTGGTTCTTACTTCTGAAGACATAAAAGATGAACCTGATCTAACAGGTTCAGAACAATAAGAAACCAGATTAATGAAATTAATCATGCATGACTTTCACGTTTCCTGGACATTGATCTAAATCTGGTGGTGTGTCAGAGAAGAGTGCAAGGAATGTGTTTACAGGAGAACTCAGGGATGTGTCTTAAATCATCCAATGTGCACTATATTCTTTATATACACACTGTGTAATTGTCTAATTTGTCTCGTATGTGGACACACTGCGATCTACTAACTCCCTGTCACCTATAATCCAAAAAAAAAATCCAATCTACAGGGCACTCAGGTCACTATGGATAGAAGGTTGCTACTTGCACCCTGTCACCGGTTCACCACTGTTCCTTTCTTGGACCACTTTTGATAGATACTGATCACTGCAGACTGGGAACACCCCACAAGAGCTGCAGTTTTGGAGATGCTCTAATCCAGTGATCTAGCCATCACAATTTGGCCCTTGTCAAACTTGCTCCAATCCTTACCCTTGTCCATTTGGCCCGTCAAAGTATAGGGAGGCATCACCAGGCCCATCAAGCAAGGTCTGTGATCTCTGCCAGACGTCCTGACGTCTGAGGTCTAGGCTTCCTTCAAGCGTTCCTTCAAGCCATGCAACCTGCTGGTGGTACCCAGCTCCTGTCCCCAAGCCCTCATACACCATTGCCCATTTGCTGAGTGGCCACCTGGGGGCCTGGAACACGTCGGAAGTACTAAAGGACTGGTCTCTTTGGCCAGGGATGGGTGCAGAGATTTGGCGATTCTGCAGTCAGTGCCAGCAGATGGGCATGGACCTCATCAGGCCGCTACGAAAGATAGCCAGGGGACACAAGTACATCCTGCTGATTGTGGACTATGCCACCAGGTACCCCGAGACGGTCCCTCTTTGGAAGGCCACCTCCTGTAACATCACAAGAGAACTATGCTTCTGTTCAGCCATGTAAGGATACCCTCAGGACATCCTCACAGACCAAGGTATGCCTTTTACATCTCAGCTAATGATGGATCTGTGCTGTATGTTGCAGGTTAAACATCCGAGAACTGCCTACCACCTGAATGGAAGGCTTGGACAGGCGATTTAACCAGACCCTGAAGAGATTGGTAGATGAGAAAGTGAGGTACTGGGATCTCCTCCTGCCCTATGTCTTATTCATCATCTGAGAGGCACCACAGGGTTCACCTGCTTTGAGCTCCTATTCTGGCCACAGTCATGGAGCCTGCTGGACATGGCTAAGGAAGCTTGGGAGAGAACAGCTGTCCTCCTTTAGGTTGGTGATGGAGTATGTCCAAGAGATGCAGGACCACATAGACAAGGTGATGTCCATCATCCATGAGCACTTGGAGATCACCCAATGAAAGGCCATCACAGGGTCTATAATCGTCTGTCCCAACCACGGGCCTGCAAATTCCTGGACTGCTGGCAAAGCCCGTACACTACCAACTGCAACAGCCAGCTAGCAGATAACACACAACTGTATTATATAAATCTTTTCAAAAAGTGGGTGAAACCTGCATCAACTGTGTCTGCTTTTACTTCCTGTGCACCAGTTCCACACAAGCATATCTTGGTGAAGTGAGAGGCCGATATCAGTCCATCCCACAACCGGAACCTGACGGAGTTCAAGGTCATCAAGCAGCACTATATCAGGTTCCCCAAAGCCTGACAAAAGGCTATCTAGGAGGAGGTGGAAATGATGATAAGGGTTGGGATCATCAAAGAGTCTGCCAGTCCCTTCGCTGTCATTCCGAAGCCTGACGAAACCCCCAGTCTAAGGTAGCCTTTTTGGGATTGGCGGGCTACTTTCCGAAAAAATGCTCTCCTACTTAGCTGCTCCTTCTTATATATTTATATACATAAGGAGGAATTAAGAAAAAAACAAAATTTATGTGCAGAAAAAATGATGATCAGTGATGGTGAACATCGGCTTGTATTATTTAAGTTTATTCAACAAATAAAATAAATAATTTACATATTTCTATACAGATAAGATACATTTCTATACATTGTTAACTTTTTAAAAAAATAAACACTTAGATTGAATTCAGTTCTTACTATAAACAGTTTGTTTTCTGACAATACTTAAAAAAAGAACAAAAAAATATTACACGTGTTACATTATCTTCATATTTCATGTTAGAGTGCAGCATCTGTCTCTCAGTGAATCCTTTTCTGAGGCATTTTTACATGATGTCTTCCTCATGTTCAACCAACATCTGTTCCATATGATGTGAGAATTAATTAGTTGTCATTAACCTTGTGATCTGACCCTCAATATAGACTCTTTAATTTTTTCTTTGGTTAAAAGCTCGCACTGAACCCCCACACTTGCTCCTGCCACACCTATTTATCACCGTGCATCTTTAGAAATGATATTTATTTGTGTAAGGTGACTAGTCAGCAATTTACCAGCCTTCTCATGTGACGACTTAAGCCTATAAAAATCCTATAATGCATTTATGATAATTATCCACTTCATTCACAAGCAGTATAAAATGTAATAATGATGTATACAGTAGCATTTAACATATGGTTAGTTTGCTCTTTGGGTAAGAAATAGGTTGATGTTAAAAAGTCAGTAAAACTAACCTTTACACCTAACATTTACACCTGCTACCCTCGCTCCTGCCCACCAGAGGGACTTTTCAACCGAATATTGACACTCCTGTTTCACAGCAGTATACTTTGGTTCATTTCCGTATATATTACACGCAACCACGCTTAACACAGCGCTAAGTAGCGTCAGCCTGCTGATTTACTGAGCCTTTGTTTATTGTTACTGTGTTTTGTGCATGACCCTGCTTGTCTATTTTTGCTTCTTGGTTTTGACCTCTGGATTTGTTTGCCACTCTGACTGCCTGTTTGGTTATTTGAACTTCGTGCCTGTTATTTAACCCTGCTCTATTTTTGAGATTCAGATCACTTGCTTTTGGTTTGTTTATTAAATTGAGTTGTTCTGCACATGGATCTTGCCTCCCAATCCTTACACAACTATTAGTACAAATCGTATAGCTTTAAATATTCTCATACTCACTTAAACTCTGTCCTTAGTATCCGTTTAAAATGTGTCCAAATAGTGGTGAGTTTGATCATTGGAAACTGGAGAGAGATAATTAGATTTTCAGAAATAATTTACACAATTATGCAACATTTTGATTCCTTCTTTAACAATCAGATTTTCCAGCACTGGTGAGATTGCAAAACACAGCAAACCTATATTTTAAAAAATAATTTAATTTAAATGGATTTATGTTAGTTAATTGCATAAAAATAGAATAATAATATGGTACTTACAGGTTGGATGATTAAAGTCTTTGCTGCCTCTACGTTTCCTGGTTCCACTGGGTTGTGGTTCTTGGTCAGTGTTGTCCTTTTCTGCACCACAGTCCTCCATTCTAACCTCACTCTCTCTTTGTTGAGGAGGATTCAGTAAACTTCCTGGGTTAGACTCGTTTATTCTGAAATCATCTAATTCTTTTATTAGTTTAGTCTCTCTTAGTTGAGTAGCTTCCAACTCCTTTTTCAGTTCACTCTCTCTCAGTTGAGAAGAAGCTAACTTCTTTTCAAGTTCACTCTCACTCTTTTAGAGGCATCAAACTTCTTTTTTAGCTCACTCTCAATCATTTTAGAGGCGTCCAACTCCTTTTTTAGCTCAAGCTCTCTTATTTGTAAAACATCACAATCCTTTCTTAGCTTATGTTCCCTTGATTTTGAAGCAGCCAAGTGTTCTTTTAGTTTGCTGTAATCATTCATTTGTTTTCTTAGTTTACTCTCTCTTTGTTGGGAAGCATTCAGTTCCATTCTTAGATGATCTTCTCTCAGCTTTGAAGTATCCAGTTCCTTTCTTAGTAAACTCTCCTTACTTCTGGATGTGTCCAACTCTGTTTTTAGTTCATTCTCTCTCCATTCAGAAGCATCCACCTTTTGCTTTTGTAGTTCATTTGTTCTCTGTTTATAGTCATCCACCTCTTTCTGTAGTTTATTCTCTCTCCATTTATAGTCGTCCACCTCCTTTTGTAGTTTATTCTCTCTCCGTTTATAGTCGTCCACCTCCTTTTGTAGTTCATTCTCCCTCTGCTTATAGTCGTCTACCTCCTTTTTTTGTTCTTTAATAAGCTTGTCTTGCTCATCCAGTAAGGTATTTATATTTAAAAATTGTTTGTCTTCCCAAGGTTTAAATTCTGTTTCTATAAAGTCTTTATAGGCTTGTGGAATAAAGAACTTCATTTTTTTATTTCCTACCATTTTTGAAACTTTACTGAAAAGTTCCTGAACACTTCTATCACTGTCCTCTAGAAAATGATACCTCTGACCACATTTCTGGACACACTTCATTGAGGCAGGATCTGAACGCTTTTGTCCAGAACCTCGAACGAGCAGCACCGTACTGTAGTCTAAGGCCTGTTTCCCAAACCCTGAAGCAACTGCTTTTAAGAGGTAATGCTCTTTTCCAATGTCACGTCCATCTCTAATCACTAAAAGAAATGCAGTTGGTCCAGGGAACGCTGCTGACACACATTTCTTAATGTCCTTTTTGATTCTTTTGATTGCCCTGGAAAGAAATAAGGATGATCTCAAACGCTCCAACCAAGAAGAGGGACTGATGGCCACAGTGACATGTCTTCCCTGGACACGGTTCTCCTTCACCTCCCAATCTTCCAGGTCAGTTCTTTGTTGGCTCTGGTGATTCTTAAGTATGAACCTGCACGCCTCCTGATTAGTATAAAGTCATCACCTCCCAGCAGTATAAATCCACACTCTTCACTGGGTTTAGCTGAATGTGTGAATTTGGGTAAAGATGCTTCACCTGAGGTACACAATGAATAAATCACAACACTAATTTATAAGAGCAAAAAAGTACAAAATAGTAAAACACAAAAACTACCAAAAATTCACAAAAACTACAACAGGTTACGTATGTAACCCGGATCCCTGAGGAGGGAATGAGATGCTGCGTCATGACTGACGCTATGGGAGCACTTTGTCGAGGAAGTGTGTCTGAAGCTCTGTGCACACACGCCAATTCATTGGCTCGAATAGGACACATGATGGAGGAATATGCGCCAGCATGTCCATATAAGGGCATCTACATCACATCTATTCAGCTTGCCTTTTGTCTGAAGGAAGTGTGAGAGGACACTCGGGTGTGGCCAGCAACAAAGCGTCTCGTTCCCTTCTCAGGGAACCGAGTTACATACGTAATCTGTTGTAGTTCCCTTTCGAGGGAACTTGATGCTGCATCATGTCTGACGCTATGGGAACACCTATCAACACCTATGCCGCCACACACCGGTCAATGTCTCTCCCAGGGGCTGTGAGAGAGCACAAGCGGATCACGAACAGAACACCCATTAGGCCTGGAGGAACTGAGACCCAGGAGCAGGGTCCAGGTCTAGGTTATAAAAAACGATAAAGGTGTGCGGAGAGGACCAGCCCGCCACAGAACAAATCTCCTGGCGGGGGTCACTGGATGAGGCGACACCCCTAGTGGAGTGAGACCCCTTGAGGCAAAGCAATACCACACACCTCATAGGCCTGGGTAATGGCCTCTACCACCCAGTGTGCCAAGAGCTGCTTGGAGACCGGATGAACAAGGGTAGAACACATCCAGTAGGAATCCCAGCACTGTACCGATCGGGCAGTGCACTGGGTCCTGCTCATGCTAAGCACAACTGAGACTAAAAAGCCTCCACTTTAGAGCCTACAGCTTCCTAGTGGAGGGAGCCCTAGCATTCAGCACAACCTCTGATGAGAAGCCTGCCTCTTGAAAGGGGCCGACCCAGAGCTTCCAAATCTCCAGGCAGGGGTGGAGAATTGCCACTCACGCCTGAGAGAGGAGATCTTTCCTGACAGGAATCTCCCAAGGTGTGCCATCTAGGAGGGAGACAAGGTCCATGAACCAAACTCAAGTGGGCCAGTGGGGAGCCACTAGAAGAAGGTGGACCCCGTCGTGGCGCACTCTAGCTAGGACTTCTGGAAGCAGAAGTACCGGAGGAAAGGTGTACAGACACGGCCTCAGCCAGGTCTGTACCAGAGCATCCAGGCCCAGAGGGGCTGGATGAGAGAGGGAGTACCACAGCAGACAGTGTGTCAACTCCTCTGAGGTGAACAGATCCACTTCCACCATAAATCTGCCAGACAGTCTCCACCACCTGAGGGTGGAGCCGCCACTCCCTGGGCCTCAGCACTTGTCTCGACAGGAAGTCTGCCTCCGGATTTATGTGCCCTGGAATGAAAGTCGCTCTCAGCGAAAGAAGTCTGGTCTCTGCCCAGAGCAGGATCTGCTGTGCCAACTTGAACAGAGGGCGCGGACGCAGACCGCCCTCTACGGTTGATATAAGCAACCACTGTGGTGCTGTCTGTACTCACCAGCACATGGAAGCCCCTGAGGTGTGGAAATAAGTGTTTCAGTACTAGAAACATAGCCCTCATGTCCAGGAAATTTATTATATTAAATTAAAGACCGTGGGAGGGGTGGCTGTCCAAGACCGCTCCCCTGCCCAAAAGTGAGACGTTCATCAAAGGAGTCAGTAGGTCAGAAACCGGGGTCTTCCACATAAGAAGGGTACAAAGCCTGCAGTGCGTAACCCTTATGACACCGAGGGGATGCCCGCGGGGATGAAAGCCTACATCTCTGACCCAGAACTGGAATGGCCTCATGTGAATCAGACCCAAAAGGATAAAGTTGGCTGCTGCCACCATGAGGCCAAGCACTCTCTGTGCCTCGGCGACAGAGAGGCTTCGGTCTAGCCAAATAGCATTCACTGCTAACAGTAAGGAAGCCACACGAGTAGGAGATAGACATACCTGCACCACGGTGAAATCCAAAATTACCCCCAAGAAGGTGGTTCTCAGAGAAGGAGAAAGTACACACTTCTCTGGGTTCAACCTGAGGCCTAGAGCCTCATATAGGTAAGCACAGCATCCCAATGACTGGCTGCCATGGCCTAGGACTGGGCCAGGATGAGCCAGTCGTACAGGAAACTAAGTACACGGATGCCCTGGAGACACAGCGGTGCCAGGGCAGCATCCATACACTTCGTAATAGTGCGCAGTGACAGGGCTAGACCGAAAGGAAGAATCCGATACTGGTAAGCCTGGCCCCCGAAAGCAAACCTGAGGAACTTCTTGTGTTCTGGCCGAATATCTATATGAAAATAGGCATCCTTGAGGTCTACCGTCACAAACGTCCTCGGACCTGATCTATGACAAGATCAGTTTCGTAGTGAGCATCTTGAACCTGAACGTCGTTAGGGCAGAGTTCAGAGCTCACAGGTCCAAAACTGGACGCAGCCCCCCGTCTCACTTGGGAGAGACAAATATCGGCCAGAGTCTCGATCTGGAAGGGGAACATGTTCTATGGCCCCTTTTCTCAGAAGAAAGTTTCTTGGAGGAACGTAGATTGGTGTGTGCCGACAATTGTGGGCAACACTGCTTGAAATGGAAGAGGACGGGTGGCGAACTGGAACCTGTACCCTTTCTCTAGGGTATCTAGGACCCACTGAGAGACACCTGGCAGAAGTTTCCAAGCTGCCAGACTGTCTGAAAGAGGTGTCAACCTCGTGTTCTTCCAGGACCTCGATACCTCAGCATGGAGGTCCAGAAAAAAAGGCAGCAGTCAGCATGAGAGGAGTGCGCAGCCCGAAGTCAGGAAGCGGTCATCAAGTTTAGAACGGATGTCGCTAGTTTCCTGCTCTGGCCAGTTTAAATTTAAATTTAAATTTAACTCACCCACAGAACACGTTATTACATTGAGGAGCTCCTCGGATGCCACTGATTGTGGCGGCAAATTGCCAGAAGAATTCCCCTCCGAGAGATCGGAGTTTGCGAGGAGGAAATGCACGCAATGCACACAGCCAGATCTTGCTCCTCACCCAAACAAACCACGCAAAGAGCGTGTGTGTCATCCTCCGTAATAAAACGTGGGCACAGATGCACACACCTCTTAAAATTCTTAAACGCCATACTTTCAGACAGATAATCGACACACAGCGGAGTGCTTCCTTCAGACAAAAAAGCTGAATGGATGTGACGTAGATGCCCTTATATGGACATGCTAGCACGTATTCCTCCGTCACATGTTCTATCTGAGCCAATGAAAGACAAAGTGTTCTCATAGAGTCAGTCATGATGCAGCGTTGAGTTCCCTCGAAAAGGAACATTGCTTTAGTAATTTATGCTTGGTATGCAATTTCAGCTCATGACCAAAACAGTCTATACATTTTCATTAAGAGACATTTTCTGGAACATTCTGCCTTCTACATTATTTGTAGTTTTTAGTCTCAGGCTCTATGCCAGTAATGATTGGCATAGAACCACTGACAACCCCTGACAATGCCAATTATTCACAAACTCACCCACATGGTAAGTGCAGTGGTGCAACAGTTTATTGTATAAGTAATATTACAGTATTTTGATTAAATAAGCCTCTCATCTTTATATATGTTGGTTTTCTTCTCTCTCTCTCTCGCTCTCTTTCTGCTATATGTTTAGATAGATAAATATTAGTTAGATAAATAAATATATTAAAAAAATATATGAAAGAAATATGAATATATAAATGGCAGCATGTCTGTTGCAGTGGGGAATGATTGAAGCTACACTATATTGCCAATATTTTGGGACATCTGCCTTTACATGCACATACCATTCTTAATCAGTAGGGTTTAATATGAAGTTGTCCTGACCTTTGCAGCTATAACAGGTTCAACTCTTCAGGAAAGGGTTTCCACAAGGTTTAGGAGTGTGTTTATGGGAATTTTTGACCATTTCTCTAGAAGCGCATTTGTGAGGTCAGCTACTGATGTTCGACAAGAAGGCCTGGCTCACAGTCTGCACTTTAATTCATCCCAAAGGTGTTCTATCTCTGTGACTCTGTGAAGTTCCTCCACACCAAACTTGCTCCAAACTTTGCTTTGTGCACTGGTGCACAGTCATTTTGGAACAGGAAGGGGGCATCCTCAAACTGTTCCCACAAAGTTGGGAGCATAAAATTGTCCAAAATGTCTTGGTATGCTGAAACATTAAGAGTTCCTTTCAATGGAACACAAAAACAAACTGAAAAACAAACCCCACACCATAATCCCCCTCCACCAAACTTTACACTTGGCACAATGGAGTCAGGCAAGTACTGTTCTCCTAGCAACTGCCAAACCCAGACTCATCTATTAGATTGCCAGACAGAGAAGCATGATTCGTCACTCCAGAGAATATGTCTCCAATACTCTAGAGTCCAGTGGCAGCATGCTTTACACCACTGCATCTGACACTTTACACTGCACTTGGTGATGTAAAGCTTGGAGTTTACTCGGCTATGAAAAACCATTCCATGAAACTCTCTACACACTGTTCTTGAGCTAATCTGAAGGTCACATGACGTTTGGAGGTCTGTAGCTGTTGACTCTGCAGAAAGTTGGCAACTTCTGCGCACTGTGCACCTCAGCATGTGCTTACCCCGCTCTCTGTGATTTTACCTGGCCTACCACTTCGTGGACTGAGTTGCTGTTGTAGCCAGTTGCTTCCAGTTTGTTATAATACCATCAACTGTTGACCGTGGAAAATTTAGTACCACGATTGAATTCACTGAGCTCCTGAGAGCAACCCATTCTTTAACAAATGTTTGTAGAAGCAGTCTGCATGCCTACGTGCTTTATTTTATACACCTGTGGCCATTGACGTGATTGGAACACCTGAATTCAATGATCTGGATGGGTGTCCTAAAACTTTTGACAATATAGTGTATTGCCAGTATCAACATCAGAGTAACCAGTAGTCCTGCATGTAACACTGATCTGAGACAAAAACTAAAGTATTCACTTACAGAAGCTGGTTTCATTTTGAGCAGCTAAAAAACAAACAAAAACAACAACAAACACTTTGTTATTTGTGTATACACCTGAACAAGTCACAACATAAAAGATTACAGAATTACTTAAATAGAGTTCATTCACTGTGTTCTCAATCTTTACATTTATTAAAATACTGTAAATAGGTCACTTACATGATTCACCTGCATCATGTGCTGTAAAACAAGACAATAGATTTATTACAAACATTACTGACTGCTTACATGATAACAAATAAGACAAACTTACTTAGTTTCCAAGACAACTCAAGAACCATGTGTTTTTATCTGTGCATTTATTATGGTTTTGGTCCGGTCTCCACCCCTGTCCTGTCATTGGTGTTCCTGTACCGTGTTCACCTTTTCTGTGTTTAGTTCTGATTAGTTTGTCTACACCAGGGGTCTCCAAGAGTAGCTCACCTAAAGGTTCATAGAATATGAACTGTACAAACTGATAACCTGACTCTCCGGAGAAATCGGCATTATCTGCACGTACACATGCATCAACACAGTTTAATCCAGCCGCTCATCAAGAGAGTTCACACACAGCTAGCACCAAGGATCGATATATAAACTTCTAAAAATCTATAAGCACAAATTGAAGTAGTTTGGATAAAGGAAAAAGAATACACGTGGCAGATCCATTCAACCTGGAAGCTGTTGGGGATTTGACAGAGTTAGGAATAAAGCTACCAAGCTCCAAAGTTAAACTGCTGAATGAATCTATCCTGCTGCTGGAAGATGCAGGACGAGTGAGCTGTAGACATTTCTTATTAGTGCAGCTGGTGTTTCAGAGCAAAGCACTGGTTAATATTTCCCATTGCACATCCATATGAATGTATTATTTAATCACATAGAGCACAATACAATGTGAGGTCTCTTTTTTAAAAAAATTAATATCACCTTCAACATCAAAGGTCTTCCATTTTTTACTAAAAGAGTCAGCCTTGCTGAGGCCATCAGGGTATGTTTCATGGGACTGGACATTTTGCTGATAAATTACAGAATCCATGACCATAATAACTAAGTTCGCACAATAGTTGCTTGTTTAGCTGATTTGGTTTATGACAATAAGCTATGTAAATAAATGTTACTAATAATATAACATAAGTAGCTCTTGGCCACCTTCATTTTATCATGTTGTTAAGTAGCTCTCAGAGGAGAAAAGGTTGGAGACCCCTGGTCTACTCAGTATATACAGTGATTTTGCATTGTCTCATCGCAAAGTTGTATAGTGTGTTCATGTTTTTATGTTCTATGTGGTCATTCTTCCCATATGGATCTGTTATTGATTATGGATTATCTTTGTTCAGCCCTGTTTGTTTGCTCTCAAACATCTTAACTATGACAACCATTCTGGATTCAGGAACCAAACATAACACTGATTTTATGCGCTGCTTTAAAACAATGCTAGTTAAACACAAGCAGTAAAATGAAATGCTACAAAATAGCCATTTGTATAAAAATTGACCAGTTTCACCACCAGGTTTCTAATTTTAACTATAACTTATTTATACACAACGAGTTAATTAGAACACTTCTAAGAATTACAAAATCGCAATTTATTACAAATAATTTGTAGGCTAATGTAGGTATTGCTTTAACATACAAAAATGTCATTTCACACATAATTGGGTTACATCATTTATAACGGAAACAATTTTGTAATGCTAAAGTAACTTTGATTTGTCCTTTTATGTTGAAAATTATAATCCATAAATAAACACAATTACTTACCATGACTAAGTAGCGATGCTGTTTAAATAAAGACCATAAGAACAAAAGAAAGCATTACACCTAAATTAAAACATCTTTACAAACAGCTTATGTTTTCAAATTTATTATGTATTACATTTTAAAGCCTTATACCACATAAGCAAAATTTAAAAGTATTAGTTTTTTAAATAAATAATTTAAATAAGCAAAGCATTGAGTTAAATTAAATTTAACTAAATTAATTAAAGGGAAATATAATATAAGCTCTTTATAACATGAGACTTGCAATTCAAAAGTTGCAAATATGGACATCAAACTGTGTTGCAGTGTAACTTACTTAATTCAGTATCTCCATCTTTTGCTGTAAAAAACAAACAAAAAACATTATATATATATATATATATATATATATATATATATACACATATATGTGTATATATATGTGTATATATATATATATATATATATATATATATATATATATCTATGTATATATGTCTATATATATCTACATACATACATATATATATATATATATATATATATATATATATATATATATATATATATATATATATATATATAAATTGCAACACAGGCCAGTATAATGTTGGACGCTTCACACCTATATATGAATGGCCTGGTGGTCAGTCTTCACTGACTGGCCACCAGTCAAAAGGATGTCTGGGAATTTTATCCAAAAATATAAAACCACAGCTACCCAACTAACTGCAGACTTAAACTGCACACCTCAACTCTGCTCTTCAACCAAAACTGTTTTTCAGGAGCTCCACAGGGTCAGTATCCATGGTTGGACTTCTATATCAAAAGCTTGAAATTCTTGGGCTGTGAACAATGTGAAACATGTATTGTTCTCTGATCAGTCCACCTTTATTGTCTTTCCCACATCCATGAGATTTGAGAAACCCTCCTGAGCTACAATATCATGCCATTCACCTGTGTGTTACAGGTGATACCACTCTCACACTGCACTGTTACAACTATTAAGACTCACAATTTTCCTCATATTTATTATATACTGCCAGTTTGCACATGTGTACTGTACTGTAATGTAAATATATTGTTAAATCCACAACTGTCTGCACTACTACTTTTAATTTAACTTATTGTATTCTATATTTAAGGTTTTTTTTTCCTTTTTCTTAGTCTTATATTTTTGTGTATATATGTATATGTATGTTTATATATATTTATTATAGTATATATATATAATTTTCCATTTTATATTTATGTGTTACACCAGATCTATCTATCAGCCCACTACTTGTGCTAGATATGTGTATCACTGCCAAAGTCTACCAACCTATTCTGGAGGACCATGTGCACCCAATGGTTCAAACATTGTACCCAGAAGCAAGACTGGTGATAGATCGGTTCAGTCATCCACTTTGGGGTGTTTATGTCTTCACAATAATCTATTCTACAGTTTTCTTTGTTTTAGTTCATTCATGTCTTCATGTACACCAATCAGGCATAACATTATGACCACTGAGAGGTGAAGTGAATAACACTGATGATCTCCTCATCATGGCACCTGTTAGTGGGTGGGATATATTAGGCAGCAAGTCAACATTTTGTCCTCAAAGTTGATGTTAGAAGCAGGAAAAATGGACAAGCGTAAGGATTTGAGCTTTGAGTTTGACGAAGGGACGAATTGTGATGGCTAGACCACTGGATTAGAGCATCTCCAAAACTGCGGCTCTTGTGGGGTGTTCCTGGTCTGCAGTGGTCAGTATCTATCAAAAGTGGTCCAAGGAAGGAACAGTAGTTAACCAGTGACAAGATCATAAGTGGACCAGGCTCAGTGATGGACATGGGGAGCGAAGGCTGGCCCGTGTGATCTGATCCAACAGACGAGCTACTGTTGCTCAAATTGCTGAAGAAGTTAATGCTGGTTCTGATGGAAAGGTGTCAGAATACACAGTGCAGGACGGGTCAGGGCTGTTTTAGCAGCAAAATGGGGACCAAAACAATATTAGGCAAGTGGTCATAATGTTATGCCTGGTCAGTGTATGTAGTATATTAATTCAAATTCTTTTTTTTTTTAATTCCATCTTTAAATATCCAATAAAATTATTTGCCATCATATCAGTAAGTGATGACACAGGTGACTACTTCACATGGACTGATGCCTGGCATGTGAGAACTTAGCCATGCATGATGTTAAGCTGAAGACTGTAATCTGTCCTTAGTTATAAAAATGATAGCCTCATAGCTGCAGTGCAAAACTATTAAAACGACCTTGACACACTGAACATATCACGGATGAATGATCTGTCAGTAAAGTTTGCGTTTGAGGATAAACTTAAAGTATAATCATTGCACCAAATACACAAAACGCACGAATGACGCTGCCTGTGTTCCCATAGTCACTGTGATTTAGTGACATGACCATTTACAGCCAGTAAATAAAAGTTTTCAAACATTAATTTAAGTATATATATATATATATATATAGCCAGATCTGAGTGATTTGTTCGTGTGTGTGTGTGTGTGTTCGTGTGTGTGTGTGTGTGTGTGAAGAGTGAAAAAGAGGACATGCAATTAACTGAACAAACGCAAAAAGGATCTCACCTTTCTTTCCCTGGCGCAACATTTCACTTAATAAAAATATACCTCCTTTTCAGTAAATTAAAATCAAAATAGTACATTCAGTTAGGAGTTGCATATTTCCTAATCAAAAAAAGAGGAACTATTCCTATTATTTTCACTTTCGACGGACTTTTCTTGTGTTTTTAGGCGGAAGTTAACTAAGTAACAGAGAGGATCTGGACTCACGGTTATTAGGGGAATTATTTCTATTTATCTCCAATTGTCATGACAAGTGTTGAATATTAAACTCAAGTTTATAAGTTGAGCTCATAGGAAAGCTGAAACAAAGTTTATCTCTAGATGTTGATGTTTGATGTAGATCTTTATGGCAGCAGCTGATTTAACCACTGAGTTTAACCGCAGTATTATGTAGGCAACACTATAGCCTATTTTATGTATATGGTTAATTTAAATCATTTAATTTCTTGCCCATATTATATCCTTAACTAATGGAAACTGCTCATTTGGATCAATGTAATAAATTAATAACAAATACACGACAACAGTCAGGAAAATATTGAAATAAATTCAAGTCCTTCATCTGGATCATATATCCCATATACTGGAGCTCCTCAGGGCTGTTCACTCTGCTGACTCACGACTGTGCAGCAATGCGCAGCTCCAACCACATCGTCAAGTTCTCCGATGACACGACCGTGGTGGGTCTCATCAGTAAGAATGACGAGTCAGCATACAGAGAGGAGGTGCAACATCTAACAGCCTGGTGCAGAGCCAACAACCTCTCTCTGAACGTCGACAAGACCAAAGAGATGGAGACATCACTGCCTGGTTTTGGAACTGCACCGTCTCGGACCACAAGACCCTTCAGCGGATAGTGAGGACAGCTGAAAAGATCATCGGAGTCTCTCTCTCCTCTATCACGGACATTTACACGGCATACTGCATCCGCAAAGCTAACAGCATTGTGGCTGACCCCACACACCCCTCACACACACTCTTACACACCTCACACACACTCTTACACACCCCACACACCCCTCACACACACTCTTCACCCTCCTGCCATCTGGAAAGAGGTACCGGAGCATTCCGGCCCTCACAACCAGACTGTGTAACAGTTTCTTTCCTCAAGCCATCAGGTTCCTCAACACCCGGGACTGAACTGTTCTACACTCTCACACATACACACACACACACACAGTCTCACTCAGGACTGAACTGTATACAACTCTCTGTCTCTCTCACACACATATACACACACTCTCTCTCTTGACTGTGTGGACGCACACACACACACATAATTCATATTGTTCATTACTTATTGCACTACCTCTACCTGTCATCTGCAGCTATAGTTATATTTATGTTTATTTCTATTTGCACTACCTCAACCGCTGCTGTTGTACTTTTGCACAATATTTTTTACATCATTTCATTTTATCTTATTTTATTTCACTTACATTCCAGTACACGTTCTTTTATTTCTTTTCGGTGCTAAGTGTCCTGTGTTCTTTTGTGTTGTCTTTCTTGTATTTATTGTCTTTTGCACTGTCTTGTCTATGCTCTGTTTGCACCTAGCTGCACACTGTGCACTTTACGTGGCTAAGAACAAACTTCTGTCCTAGCTCTGTGGTGTTGTTTTGTGTTGAACTCTTTGTTGTTGTATGTTTCTGTAGCACCAGGTCCTGGAGAAACGTTGTTTCATTTCACTCTGTACTGCGTCAGCTATATGTGGTTGAAATGACAATAAAGCTTCTTGAATCTTGAATCTTGAATCTTGAATATATTTTCAATCTAATGTGTATAACAAAAAAAAGGGAAAGAATTTAACTATATTTAGGTAACTGAGGAAGCTCCAACACCCAAACACCCCCACCACCCCCCCACCACCCCCCCCGGTGTTATACTGGCTAAATTTTATTTTAATACTTCACATTATTAACAGCAACAAGACTGTTCACACTACGCGTCATGTCACACCATCTACTATAGACAGATGGCGCTGTTTTATTATATCACTCTCTTGTCAGGCTTCTGAAATTTCTGAGGTAACTTGAAGCTTCAGCTGAATCGACATCCAGTGTGAACATCCTCAAAAGGACACTAGAAGAATCGAGCACTTACTCTTCCATTCTTTTTCCACTTTTTCACATTTACAGTTGTGCAGAGAAGAGCTGATGTTTTGCCTACAAAAAATATTTTCAGAGGTTCCCTTGCCTGCACTATATATATAAAATTGTGCAAAATTGGTTACAGTGTATTATCTATTTAAGTATTATCATTTGATAATAAAGGCTTTTGGAGGATAGATAAATAGAAAAAAGCTGGAGATTAGACATTATCCTAATTGTGGTACCAACTTTCCTCCTGAGTTGTTGCTTAGTTTAAAAATAAAAATGTACTGTAACTACTGTAATCGCAATAGTTTAAATCACTTGTCTAATTCTCTTTTGTTAGGTGAGTTTATAATCTGGATGTTCATTTAATCTGCATTCACGACTATGACAAATGTGACTTTACTTATGTTTATAAATGATTTCATTTGAAATGAGTTTAAATATTAGCTTATAGCTGAACTACAACAGTATCTCAATTTCAATTCTGGTTTATTTGAAAATTCTCTAAAGGTCATCTTGAGGCTTTTTGTTCTGATTTTCTGTCACTAAATACAATTGCAAAAACAAATCAGTTAAATTATTCTTCACCAACATTTGCATTGTTTTGTTACTGACCGAAGCTCCTTTCATTCCATTCCAGTCTACTAGATTTAATACAGCTTGTCAAAATGTCATTCTCTAAATCTATCATAAAGTGTGATCTGTGAGAAACTTTTGCATGGTGGTAAATCTTTGCTGTGGAGCTGAAAACGTTTCCACTGTCCTTCCTCACCGCTTTTAACACATCCAGCTCCTTCACTGTTTTTTCCTTCTACAACGCACTCTGGCTATGTCTGAGTGCTTCCAGTTTCTTCCTTATTTGGTTCTTACTATGTCTAGCTGTGTCCAAAGCCTTCTGTAAACCACTCCCATGATGTCTGGATGCTTCCTATTCCTTTCTCAGCTCTCTCTGTATGTTTAAGTTGATCAAGATCAGTCTTTAACTCATTCTGCTCTATCTTCAGTTCTTCCATTTCTCTTTTTAATTGCATTTCCTTGTACCAGCCCTGAGACCTTTCCCAGGGTTCAAAATAAACTTTCATAAGAGTGCTGAATTGGCTCGGCTTTTCTGAAAAGCGCCTCAACATTCTCACCATTGTTCTCCAACATGATGTTCCACACATCTTCACACAGCAGTTTGTTAGGCATCTCTTGGATTTTCCCATTTATGACCATAAATGAGCAAAACCATGGTGTACTCTAACGCCTCAGCTCAGAACATGTGGGTTATTGTTTATTACTTTAAGTATATCTGTTCCAATGCTTTACTGGTCTTTCGTCAAAGATGCCATGCTCCAAACTACATCAGGAAGTATATACTGTATCAGGAAATGAAAGCTGAAATTCTGATCCTTTATATTCTATTGATGGTCTGCTCTACAACCAAATGTCTTTAAAAATAAAAGGCATAAAAAATAAGATCAATAAAATTATAATATACATATACACACTACCGGTCAAAAGTTTGGACACACCTTTTAATTCAATGTTTTTTGTTTAGGGATTTATTTTCTACGTTCTAGAACAATACTGGAGATTTCAAAACTATGAAATAACACACATGGACTTCAGTAATCCATATGTAATGACAACAAAAAACAGTCGGTTGTTATTTTAAGACACGAAGGTCAGGTGTTCTGGAATAGTTCTTGCAAGAACAGTATCGTCAAGTGCATTTGCAAAACCCATCAAGCACCATGATGAAACTGGCTCACATGAAGACCATCCCAGTAAAGCAAGACCAAAACTGACCTCTGCTGCAGAGGAGAAGTTCATTTATAATTAATAATAATAATTATAATTTATAATTATAATAATAGTAATTTAGAGTTACCAGCCTCAGAAATCACCAATTAACAGCACCTCAGATTAGAGCCGTTATGAAGGCTTTACAGAGCATTTAATACAAGATCTGTCTTCTTTTCATCATTTCAAAGGGCATGAGACAAAATTCCACACTGGGAAATGTTAGTGGATCTCTCCTCTCTAATACTGTATATAAATATCTTATTGCCATTTAATCTGCTAGCTTGTAGACTTTACCCTCTTTGTTATTCTGCTTTTTCATTTAGAGGACACCAATATGATAGTGAATTTAGATTCTCTCTGTGCCAGATAGTTATATGTTCCTAATTCCATATGAACCTCATAA
Organism: Hemibagrus wyckioides; assembly: GCF_019097595.1. Lineage (NCBI taxonomy): Eukaryota > Metazoa > Chordata > Actinopteri > Siluriformes > Bagridae > Hemibagrus > Hemibagrus wyckioides. The sequence continues at coordinate 2,900,873 of NC_080727.1, forward strand.
ACTGCTGTCATAAACATTAACACAGTAACCTAGTGACATGGTACAGACATGGACATGTGCACAAAATGGCAGCTCTTACGATACTCACTAGTGTATTGGATCTGGATTTCCTATGTCAGTTTTTGTTTCTATGCTCTGTTTTATAATGAATTATATATCTGACTGGTTCAATTATATTGACAGATCCAGTGGTTTTAAAGAGCAATTACTTGAAATACAGAAATGAAATCCATTCATTTCTGTTTTATTGCATAGAGTAGGTCACTTAGAACTGATATGAGTATATATGTATTGTGACAGTGAGGCCAGCATGTGTATATATTTCATGTTTCAGAAAATGAAAGTGGGAATGCAATGTAGAGCAGTTTGCTGTCATGAATTGTATCCCGTTAAGTGTTAGTAATGATGTGAGAATTAATTAGGTGCCATTAAACTTGTGATCTGACCCTCAATATAGACTCTATTATTTTAGAGTCTATGAGCACTGAGCACTCGAACTTGCTCCTGCAACACCTATTCATCACTCTTTAGAAAAGATATTTCTTTGTGTCAGGTGACAAGTCAGCAATTTATCAGCCTTCACATGTGATGACTTAAGCCTATAAAAAACAAACAATAATGTGTTTATGATAATTACCCCCTTCATTTTCATGCAATATAACATGATTTATAGCATTTAGCACATGGTTAGCTTTCTCTTTGTATAAAAAATTGGGTTGATGTTAAAAAGGCAGTAAAACCAAACATTAGCACTCATTTTATAGTTTTAAATGTTTCCATACTCACATAAAATCTGTCCTTAGTGTCCATTTAAAATGTGACCAAATTTTGGTCCATGTGATCAGTGGATACTGGAGAGAGATGATTAGAATTTCAGAAATAATTTACACAAATATTATTTAGAGGTAGGGGTCATTTTTTAGAGTAGTTATGTCTCCCACTTAAAATCTAGTTGGTCACACATGGATTTTTTGCTTCCATATGTAAAGAGATCATGTAACCAAAGACATGGCAAGATGGAATATACTTTTAAAAAATAATGCGCTGATTAACAAATTGCAGATAAGGGAATGCGATTGTTTAAATTAAAGGGGCATTAATATAACTATTGAATTCATGTTAGTTAAGTGCATAAAAACAGACTAACAAAATGATACTTACAGTTTGGAGTATCAGCGTCTTTACTGCTGCTGCGTTTCCTGGTTCCACTGGGTTGTGGTTCTTGGTCAGTGTTGTCCTTTTCTGCACCACAGTCCTCCATTCTAACCTCACTCTCTCTTTGTTGAGGAGGATCCAGTAACCTTCCTGGGTTAGACTCGTTTATTCTGAAATCATCTAATTCTTTTATTAGTTTAGTCTCTCTTAGTTGAGAAGCAGCTAACTTGTTATTCATATATAAAATTCTTTTCTTTTCCCAAGATTCAAATTCTGTTGTCATGAAGTGTTCATAGGCTGGTGGAATAAAAAACTTCATTTTTTTATTTCCTATCATATTTAAAACTTTACTGAAAAGTTCCTGTACACTTTAGTGTCCTCTAGAACCTAAATTTCTTACTCTGCCAGGTTTCGTTTGCTAAATCTTTACTTGCATATCGCAGTTAATTGTTCTTTTGTTTTTCTATCGGGTGAAGCCCCCCCACCCCCCCCCCCGGTTTTTACACAGCAGTCGGAGGATAGATTCACTCAAAGGTGACTAACTTTCAGCTTGTACAGTGTGTGAGCTGCAGGATGTTCAGTAATTCTTCCTCCGTCATTAGTGTTAATTTTACCTGTGATAAGTATACGCTAGTTAGCTCTCTGACGGAGAAGATATTAGCTTTAGAGGTGCGCATCCAGACTCTAGAGAGGGTTAGTGATGGTGAGAGCAGTGTAGTGTCTGTAGGAGGAAGTCTGGATGCCTTAGGTGGAGTTAGTAATCCCCCAACTCCGGCATTAGAGCCCTCACAGCGGGGCGAATGGGTGACGACTCGGCGGCATAGTCGCGCAGCCAAGGCTAACGCTAAGGCTTGCCCACGGGAGTACCATTCCTCTCCGCTTCACATGACCAACAGGTTTGCTCTCCTCAGTGAAGAACCCGCTGAGAAACCTGAAAGAGCTCTGGTTATAGGAGACTCAATTTTAAGGCATGTGAAATTAGCTAGGCCTTTAGGGGCTCCAGCAGCACAGGTTACGTGTATTCCGGAAGCCAGGGTGCCGGACATTGCAGGTAATCTTAGGGTCCTAGCCAAGCACAGGTTCTCCAAGATAGTTTTCCATGTAGGAGCTAATGATATACGCCTTCGTCAGTCTGAGGTTACTAAGAGTAATGTTGTAGAGGTGTGTAAATTAGCGAAGGCGATGTCCGATGCTGTAGTATGCTCTGGCCCCATCCCAATGCGGCGTGGCGATGTAGCTTACAGCAGGTTATGGTCGCTGAACTGCTGGATGTCCAGGTGGTGCTCCGAAAACAATGTGGGCTTCATAGACAATTGGAGCTCTTTTGAGGGCAAGGCTGGCCTGTTAGGACGGGACGGTATCCATCCCACTCGGGAGGGTGCTGCTCTCATTTCTTGCAGCATAGCACATAGTCTTAGAGCAGATCTAGTTAATCGGTGACAATCCAGGGCCAGGGAGCAGACAAGCAGGTTCATCCGACCGTCTACTGGCTGCAAAGAGTCGTCACTCAGGGTTCATAACATTGTGACTGTGTCTGTTCCCCAAACCAAACGCAAATGTTTTAACAATCAGAAAATTTGTTTTAGTAACCTGATTAACATAAAACTAGATGATAGTGAACGCTCAGCCAGCACCTTTGATCTGAAGCTAGGACTGTTAAATATAAGATCTCTGTCAACTAAAGCACTTATAATTAATGAACTGATTACTGATCAGGAGTTCAACGTTCTTTGTTTAACAGAAACATGGATTAACCAAAACGAGTACGTAGCATTAAATGAAGCTTGTCCGCCTGGCTATAGCTATATACATCAACCGCGTCTAAACAGGCAGGGGAGGAGGTGTCGCAGTTATTCATGATAATAAGCTAAGCACCACACAAAAACCCAGACATCAGTTCAACACATTCGAAGTTCTTTATACTAACCTAACATATGCAAGTACTAATAATAAGTTCACAGAGTCAGTTCCACTAATTGTTATTTACAGACCCCCAGGGCCATACTCTGAATTCCTCAGTGAATTTGGAGATTTTACTTCAAACCTTGTTGTTTCTTTAGACAAAGCATTAATAGTAGGAGACTTCAACATTCCTTTTGATAAGCCAGAAGACCCTCTGAGAACAGCAGGTGTGTCCATCTTAGATTCATTAGGTGTTAATCAAAATGTAATAGGACCCACTCATAATGGAGGTCACACTCTGGATCTCATTTTTACATTCGGATTAAATATAGAAAACATAGTCACTCTTCCACAGTCGGAAGCTATCTCTGATCATTATCTAGTTTCATTTAGAATGCGTCTTAGTCACGAGATGCGCAACTTGGTGCTTTACCGTACGAAGCGTATATTTACGTCTGCTACTGCAGAGAGATTTACTGATAGTCTCCCAGAATTATCACACATGATTGGTTCACCTTCTGACCCCACAGAACTTGACCAGGCGACTGATTACCTGGAGTCATTATTTCGGAACACCCTAGACACTGTAGCTCCACTTAAAAGGAAAAAAATTAAAGACAAGAAACTAGCACCCTGGTACAACGACCACACAGGAGCTTTAAAACAATCAGCTAGGAAACTAGAGTGTAAATGGCGTCAAACTAAATTAGCAGTATTCCAGATTGCATGGAAGGAAAGCCTTCTGAGATACAAAAATTCTCTTAGTTCTGCTAGATCAGCGTATCTCTCTGCCCTAATCGAAGATAACAAAAACACTCCTAAATTTTTATTTAGCACTGTAGCAAAACTAACTAGGAGTAAAACCACTGTAGAAAAGCGCACACCATCTACATTTAGCAGCAATGACTTCATGAATTTTTTCAATGAAAAAATTGACAATATCAGGCAAAAAATTCAGACTATTAATTTAAAACCATATTATTTGATAGATAATCCTTTAGATAATATAGCTATTTCTGATCAGATCTTAGAGTGCTTCACTCCACTTCAAGAGCCTGATCTAATTTCACTAATTTCTTCTTCAAAATCTTCTACCTGCATCCTAGATCCTTTACCCACATCTTTCCTTAAACAGATATTACTAGTAGCTACTGAACCCCTTCTAAAAATCATTAATTCTTCTCTAAGTACTGGCTATGTGCCTAAATCTTTTAAGCTAGCAGTTATCAAACCCTTGATTAAAAAACCGGACCTCGACCCCGGTCAGCTGTCTAACTATAGACCGATATCAAACCTGCCCTTTATCTCCAAGATCCTAGAAAAGGCTGTAGCACAGCAGTTATGTTCAGACCTGCACAGAAATAACATTTATGAAATGTATCAGTCAGGATTTAGGCCTCATCATAGCACAGAGACAGCACTGGTTAAAGTGGTCAATGACCTGTTACTGGCTTCTGATCAGGGTTGTGTCTCCCTACTGGTGTTACTGGATCTTAGTGCAGCTTTTGACACCACTGACCACACTGTTCTACTTGATAGACTAGAACATGTTGTTGGTGTTAAGGGAACAGCCCTCTCCTGGCTCAGGTCTTATTTGACTGACCGTTATCAGTTTGTAGATCTAGATGGTGACTTCTCCATGCATACAAAGGTTATGTTTGGTGTTCCACAAGGTTCTGTCTTAGGCCCACTGCTTTTCTCCCTATATATGTTACCCCTTGCTGCAATTATTTGTAAACATGGTATTAGCTTCCACTGTTATGCAGATGACACACAGCTATATGTTTCAGCTAAATCAGATGAGAGACACCAGCTTATTAAGATAGAAGAATGTGTAAAGGACATTAGACATTGGATGGCCACTAACTTCCTCCTGCTTAATTCGGACAAGACAAAGGTGCTTGTACTAGGACCACAGGCAGTTAGAAGTGAGCTTTCTGATAATAGAGTAATGGTGGATGGTCTTCTGGTTTCATCTTGTCCAGCAGTAAAAGATCTTGGTGTGATTATTGACTCTGGTCTTTCGTTTGAAGCTCATGTAGATAATATCACTCGGGTAGCCTTCTTCCATCTTAGGAATATCGCTAAGATAAGAAATATGTTGTCGCGTCATGATTCAGAAAAATTAGTTCATGCTTTTGTTACCTCTATGTTGGATTATTGTAATGTCTTACTGTCTGGATGTTCCAGTAGGAGCAGGAACAAGCTCCAGTTAGTCCAGAATGCAGCAGCTAGAGTCCTAACTAGAACCAGAAAATATGAACACATCACTCCTATTTTAGCCACACTACATTGGCTCCCAGTCAAATTTTGCATTGATTATAAAATACTGTTACTAACCTATAAAGCACTAAATGGTCTCGCGCCGCAGTACCTGAGCGATCTTTTAGTCTTTTATGATCCGCCACGCCTACTCCGATCAAAGGGTGCTGGTTACTTGGTAGTACCTCAAGTAGCAAAGGCTACAGCAGGGGGCGGAGCTTTCTCTTTCAAAGCCCCAAAGTTATGGAACAGCCTTCCAATTAGTGTTCGGGATTCAGACACAGTCTCAATGTTTAAGTCTAGGCTGAAGACATATTTGTTTAGTCAAGCTTTTAATGTATCGTTTTCTTAGGAAAAGGAGCAGATCTGGAAGGTTCATGGTCATAGAGTGTTTGGTGTACTGGGATGTGTTGGATGCTGTCATCTTACCACCCTCGCAAGTCACTCAGGTCTGATTGTGAAGTGGTTGGATGCTTTATGTCCCGGGAAGCCTTCATGTCTGTGACCTTCTGGCTCTCCCTTTTAGTTATGCTGTCATAGCTAGTCTTGCCGGAGTCCCTGCCTGCACTTTACACATAATTCTACACTGTCTTTAAGCATCACATGATCAGAAACTTAGTATCTTTCTCTTTCTCTCTCTACCTTCTCTGTGGAGCTATACACCCCACTCCTGAGCTCCCAGTGTTCGCCAGTTTCCAGTGTGACCACTGCCCTACCCCTGGTCGGAGTCTCTTGATGGTGCCCATTGATGCTGTGGATGGATCTGTGTGGACCAGGAGACAGCCATGGACAGAGCCACTTGGGGACTTTCACACCATCACAGATCTGCCATTTCATCTGTCAGCCCGTGACAGCAAAGAACTAGTGTTTATAATGACCTTAGAAACTACACTGACCTAATAGTTCCTCATGGTCATTGATTGCTGTTGTAGAAAGGACATTAATCAGCTACAGTTACATTATTTACTCTTTAGTGTCACCCAAATGAGGATGGGTTCCCTTCTGAGCCTCGTTCCTCTCAAGGTTTCTTCCTTTCCATCCCAGGGAGTTTTTCCTTGCCACCGTCACCGTCGCCACAGGCTTGCTCATTAGGGATAAAATAGTCTAATTATAGAATTTAATCATTTATTCTTATTTCTAGTTAATTAGTTATTTTTATTTTTTATTTTTTATTATTATTTTTCATTTTCCCCTCCTTTTTCTCTGTTTTCTTCTTCTGTAAAGCTGCTTTGAGACAATGTTCATTGTAAAAGGCGCTATACAAAATATCTGAATTGAATTTAACATGATACCTCTGACCACATTTCTTGGTTGGTCCAGGGAACGCTGCTGACACACATTTCTTAATGTCATTTTTGATTCTTTTGATTGCCCTGGAAAGAAATAAGGATGATCTCAAACGCTCCAACCAAGAAGAGGGACTGATGGTCACAGTGACATGTCTTCCCTGGACACGGTTCTCCTTCACCTCCCAATCTTCCAGGTCAGTTCTTTGTTGGTTCTGCTGATTCCTGAGTATGAACCTGCACGCCTCCTGATTAGTATAAAGTCATCACCTCCCAGCAGTATAAATCCACACTCTTCACTGGGGTCGGCTGAATGTGTGAATTTGGGTAAAGATGCTTCACCTGAGGAACACAATGAACAAATCACAGTTTTATTTTATAAGAACAAAAAAGTAATGAATAATAAAATATTTAAATAAGGATCTTCTAAACAACGAAGCAACATTTGTTATTGTTGTTGTTCTTCTTGTTTTTTTATATCTGCCTCATGATGTATGTATTCAGTTTTTTTACAGACTACCTGTATCGCCACCAAGATGCACTTCCCCTCATTTTGCTGAGCATTTTGATATGTCACATGTGTATTGTCCTGGATGTTGAGGCACCTGATGGCTTGAGGAAAGAAACTGTTACTGTGGTTTTGAGGGCTTCACTGGTCATGAGGGCCTCTTTCCAGTACCTCTTTCCAGGTGGCAGGAGGGTGAAGAGTGTGTGTGAGGGGTGTGTGGGGTCATCCACAATGCTGTTGGCTTTGCAGATGCAGCGTTTGGTGTAAATGTCCATGATAGAGGAGAAAGAATTCAATGATCTTCTCAGCAGTCCTCATTACCTGCTGCAGGGTCAGCTGCAATACTCAAAGGCATTGATGCAGCTGCTCAGGACACTCTCAATGGTCCCTCTGTAGAACATGGTCAGGATGGGGGGGAGGGAGATGGGCTTTCCTCAGCCTCCGTAGGAAGTAAAGACGCTGCTGGGCTTTCTTGCTTATGGAGTTCTCCACCAGATGAACACCAAGGAATTTGGTGCTCTTGATGATCCCCATAGAGGATCCGTCAATGTACAGCGGAGAATGGCCACTATGTGATCTTCTAAAGTCAACAACCATCTCTCAGGTTGTTGTCTTTACACCAGCTGTTGCACCTTTGCTCTGTATGCTGACTCGTTGTTCTTGCTGATGAAACCCACCATGGTCATGTCATCAGCAAACTTAATATGTCAGCAGAGTGAACAGCAGTGGGCTAAGCACACAGCCCTAAGGGTCCCCAGTGCTCAGTGTGGTGGTGTTGGAGATGCTGTTCCCAATACAGACTGACTGAGGTCTCCCAGCCAGGAAGTCCAGGATCCAGTTGGAGAGGGAGGTGTTCAGGCCCAGCAGGCTCAGCTTCTAAATCAGGGGCTGAGGGATGATTGTATTGAATGCTGAACTGAAGTCTATGAAAAGCATTCGCGCGTATGAGTCCTTATTGTCCAGGTAGGTCAGGACCAGATGGAGGGTTGTGGTGATAGCTTCGTCCGTAGAACGGTTAGGACGATACTCGAAATGCAAGTGGTCCAGTGAGGATGGTAGCTGGGTCTTGATGTACCTCATGAGGCAGAAACCCGTAGACTTCTTCGGCACGTGGACGATGATCGTTGTCTTGAGGCATGTAGGAACAATAGTGCTGCTCAGGGAAATGTTCAAGAAGTTTCAAAAATAAATTCAAATCATTGTAAGGAAACATCTCCTCATCTCAAGTTCATGTAAAGGACAGAGCATCTATTTGTCAGAATGGATTTTGTGTATTTGTGTTCTTCTCTTCTGGACTCTTGTGTTTAATTTTGTCTGTAGTGTCTCAGGAGAGAATCTAAACAAACTTTCTTTAAGCATAAGCACAAGTTATTGTGTCTCTAATCGATACGATCCTTGGCAAGGTAGATTATAGAGTTTATACTAGAGTTTATAGACTTGCACATTTGAGACCTGATATCAGAGAGACTTACAGTGATTAGCCAATTGATCAAACTCCATATAATAAAAATAGTAATATAAAAGATTTTCCTGAGACGTAAGAGTTTATTCCACTTCACGGTTTGCTTCACATTTTCTAAGCACCAGGGCCGTGTTGATTTAGATATTTTGTTTTTTCTGCCCTCTTGTGGTCACTTCAAGTAATATTTTAATACTTCTACAGAAAATACTGTATAAAATGTAAAAAAACAAACAAAAAAACCAATTAAAATTATTCAAGCATTTTCAGTGTAGATTTTAAAATACACCTTTCTAATGACTTTTTAAAAAAAATTGTACTTTTAAGTATTGCATACTGGATATGCACTATGTTATGTACTTCAAGACTATCTGTTCAATATGTTTCTGGTCTGCCACCAAATGTACCATTTTCTTTTTTATTTGTTAGAATAAGCCACATGATTAATTATTGGCAACACTCATGCCAGCTTTTAGAAGTGCACTTCCACTAATCAGCTTCATTTTCAATACACTTAAAGGGAAGTTTATTGAACTTATAGAGAATGACATAGTTGACAAGTTGAATGCAGAAATGATTCTCAGACGTGGTTTACATCACATGAAACATACATCAGTGCAGAAGTCAGAACATTCCTGAGATTTTCAAGATTCAACATTCAAAAAACTTTATTAATCCCAGGGGGCAATTCCTTAAAGGTTGTGCGTTGGCCGGGAATAAAAAAAAAAGAAAAGAATTATTAACAGAGAAGTTTTTAAGTAGAATAAAGAAGTTAGGACCAGAAATGTTTTTTAGACATTGTTTACATCACATGTTTTTTGGTTGTTTTTTTGGAGTTTTGGAAGGCCTGAAAGTGTAATTTTCTGGAGGGGTAACTGTCCATATAAAAGAATCCCTGTTATACTTCATTGACAAATTTGTCGTTCCTTTATAACTATTGGACACTTGATCAACAAACTTTATGGAATCATTACAAGTACATGACAAATTGTGTTACTACAACTAAAATACAGTTCAGAGAGCATGTAAGGCTTTCTTTGTCTTTACATTTCCTGTTAGTCTGCAGCATCTGGTCCATTTGATATAAGAATGAATTAGGCTCCATTAAGCTGATAATGAATTTGTTAAAATAAGCCAGATGATCAATTATTCCAAATACACTCAAGCAGGTATTTCAAAGTGCCCTTCCACTTTAATTCAAGATTCAAGATTCAAGAAGATTTTATTGTCATTTCAACCACATATAGCTGGCGCAGTACAGAGTGAAATGAAACAACGTTTCTCCAGGACCTGGTGCTACATAAACATACAACTATTAGTACAATACAAAACAACAAACAACACCACAGAGCTAGGACAGAAGTTTGTCTTAGCCACGTAAAGTGCACAGTGTGCAGCTAGGTGCAAACAGAGCATAGACAAGACAGTGCAAAAAAGACAATAAATACAAGAAAGACAACACAAAAGAACACAGGACACTTAGCGCTGAAAAGAAATAAAAGAACGTGTACTGGAATGTAAGTGAAATAAAATAGATAAAGTGAAATATAAAAAAAAAAGAAAAAAAAAAAAGTATTGTGCAAAAATATTGTGCAAGAATACACAGCAGTGGTTGAGGTAGTGCAAATAGAATAAACATAAATATAACTATAGCAGCGGATGACAGGTAGAGGTAGTGCAGTAAGTAATGAACAATATAAATTATGTGTGTGTGTGTGTGTCCACACAGTCAAGAGAGAGTGTGTGTATCTGTGTGTGAGAGAGACAGAGTGTTAATATACAGTTCAGTCCTGAGTGAGAGTGTGTGTGTGTGAGAGAGTGTAGAACAGTTCAGTCCTGAGTGAGAGTGTGTGTGTGTGAGAGAGTGTAGAACAGTTCAGTCCTGAGTGAGAGTGTGTGTGTGTGAGAGAGTGTAGAACAGTTCAGTCCTGAGTGAGAGTGTGTGTGAGAGTGTAGAACAGTTCAGTCCTGAGTGAGAGAGTGTGTGTGTGAGAGAGTGTAGAACAGTTCAGTCCTGAGTGAGAGTGTGTGTGAGAGTGTAGAACAGTTCAGTCCTGAGTGAGAGAGTGTGTGTGTGAGAGAGTGTAGAACAGTTCAGTCCTGAGTGAGAGTGTGTGTGAGAGTGTAGAACAGTTCAGTCCTGAGTGAGAGTGTGTGTGTGTGAGAGAGTGTAGAACAGTTCAGTCCTGAGTGAGAGTGTGTGTGAGAGTGTAGAACAGTTCAGTCCTGAGTGAGAGAGTGTGTGTGTGAGAGAGTGTAGAACAGTTCAGTCCTGAGTGAGAGTGTGTGTGAGAGTGTAGAACAGTTCAGTCCTGAGTGAGAGTGTGTGTGAGAGTGTAGAACAGTTCAGTCCTGAGTGAGAGAGTGTGTGTGTGAGAGAGTGTAGAACAGTTCAGTCCTGAGTGAGAGTGTGTGTGAGAGTGTAGAACAGTTCAGTCCTGAGTGAGAGTGTGTGTGAGAGTGTAGAACAGTTCAGTCCTGAGTGAGAGAGTGTGTGTGTGAGAGAGTGTAGAACAGTTCAGTCCTGAGTGAGAGTGTGTGTGAGAGTGTAGAACAGTTCAGTCCTGAGTGAGAGTGTGTGAGAGTGTAGAACAGTTCAGTCCTGAGTGAGAGTGTGTGAGAGAGTGTAGAACAGTTCAGTCCTGAGTGAGAGTGTGTGTGAGAGTGTAGAACAGTTCAGTCCTGAGTGAGAGTGTAGAACAGTTCAGTCCTGAGTGAGAGTGTAGAACAGTTCAGTCCCGGGTGTTGAGGAGCCTAATGGCTTGAGGAAAGAAACTGTTACACAGTCTGGTTGTGAGGGCCCGAATGCTCCGGTACCTCTTCCAGATGGCAGGAGGGTGAAGAGTGTGTGTGAGGGGTGTGTGGGGTGTGTAAGAGTGTGTGTGAGGGGTGTGTGGGGTGTGTAAGAGTGTGTGTGAGGGGTGTGTAAGAGTGTGTGTGAGGGGTGTGTGAGGGGTGTGTGGGGTGTGTGTGAGGGGTGTGTGGGGTCAGCCACAATGCTGTTGGCTTTGCGGATGCAGCGTGCGGTGTAAATGTCTGTGATAGAGGAGAGAGAGACTCCGATGATCTTCTCAGCTGTCCTCGCTATCCGCTGAAGGGTCTTGTGATCTGAGACGGTGCAGTTCCCAAACCAGGCAGTGATGCAGCTGCTCAGGACGCTCTCGATGGTCCCTCTGTAGAACACAGTCAGGATGGGGGGAGGGAGATGGGCTTTACTCAGCCTCCTCAGGAAGTAGAGGCGCTGCTGGGCTTTCTTGGTGATGGAGCTGGTGTTGAGTGACCAGGTGAAGTTCTCCGCCAGATGGACACCAAGGAATTTGATGCTCTTGACGATCTCCACAGAGGAGCCATCGATGGACAGCGGAGAATGGTCACTCTGTGCTCTCCTGAAGTCAACAACCATCTCTTTGGTCTTGTCGACGTTCAGAGAGAGGTTGTTGGCTCTGCACCAGGCTGTTAGATGTTGCACCTCCTCTCTGTATGCTGACTCGTCGTTCTTGCTGATGAGACCCACCACGGTCGTGTCATCGGCGAACTTGACGATGTGGTTGGAGATGTGCATTGCTGCACAGTCGTGAGTCAGCAGAGTGAACAGCAGTGGACTGAGCACACAGCCCTGAGGAGCTCCAGTGCTCAGTGTGGTGGTGCTGGAGATACTGTTCCCGATCCGGACTGACTGAGGTCTCCCAGTCAGGAAATCCAGGATCCAGTTACAGAGAGAGGTGTTCAGGCCCAGGAGACTCAGCTTCTTAATCAGCTGCTGAGGGATGATTGTGTTGAATGCTGAACTGAAATCTATGAACAGCATTCGAATAAGCTTTACTTTCAGTATAGAGAGACAATGACTGAAAGCAGAAGTGTTTTATGTGATGGTTTATGTCACATAGTGTTTTTGGAGAAATGGAGAAGTACACATTCCTGAGATGATGACTTAGACATTTGTACACACTGGGCTGCAGTAAAAATGTCAGAGAGAGGGACATACTAAAAGACCATAACAAAGTCACAAACAAGAAGTAACAAAAAAGACATTAAAAAACATTTTACCTGTACATTATTTGTTAACATCTTAATACAAGATCCGTCCTCTTCTGATCATTTCAGGGCATGAGACAAACTTCCACACTGGGAAATGTTGTGAATCTCTCCTCTCTATTACTGTATATAAATATAGTATTGTCATTTAATCTGCTAGCTTGAAGAATTTGCCCTCTATTCAGCTTTTTCATTCAGAGGACACCAATACAATAGTCTGTTAATTTAGATTCTCTTGGTTTTGTCTCCTCTGTGCCAGACAGTTTCATGTTCCTAATTCCATATGAACACCACAAACTTCTGCCACAGTTGTTTGTGCAAAAACGGCAGCTCTCACTATACTCACTAGTGTATTGGATATTGTATTTCTCTATTTCCTAATTCAGTTTTTGTATAAAACACTTTGTTTTATAATGCATTAAATAGCCTACTAGTTCAATTATATGGACAGATCCAGTGGTCAGTTGAGAAAAACTGTAATTTGCTAGCTTGAAGATTTTGCCCTCTTTGTTATTCTGCTTTTTTATGCAGAGAACGCCAATATGATGATCTGTGAATTTAGATTCTCTTGGTTTTTCCGGTTCGCGTACTTTTTGGTATTTGAAGTTTCTTTTTATAAACATAAAAATGATTTCATTACCAAAAAGTACATGAACCGGTCCTTTAGTTTACTGTTCTTGGATTCATAATTGTTCACTTGCTTTCTTAGTTTTCTCTCTCTTTTCCAAGAAGCGTTCAGTTCCAACAAAAAAAAATGTGTATTTTAAAACAGACTTGCCTTATGACTTATGAAAATTTGTCATTTTTTAAATTTGTATTGTTAAGTATTGCATACTTGATATGCAACCAAATATTAATTGTGCTTAAAGACTATCTGTTCAAATATGTTTCTGGTCAGCCACCAAATGTGCCATTTTCTAAGTACATAAGGTTGTAAATATCAGGAATTGAAAGCTTATTCTTTTCATATTGTTTTTTCATTTGTTAAAATAAGCAACATGATTAATTTTTGACAACACTCATGCAAATATTGTAACATCCAAGTCCCCCATACCCCGCATTTCCGTGGAAGCCGAGTGCGCCACACACGCCATGGGGACCCACATGCAGGAATACACAAGCGCTGCTTTATTAACAGGGGTAAGACAAGACTAACATGAAGCATAAACGTAACTAAGCATGGTTAACGGAAACACGTAGAAACCAGGACATCACAAAATCTGGAGTTTCAAAGTGAAACTCAGCTCTGAGGCATGAAACATCAATTTATTATATATATATATATATATATATATATATATATATATATATATATATATATATATGATAAATATATATTTATTATATATAAATATATTTATTATATTTATTATATATAAATAAATATATTTACACATAACTCTTGTGTTTAATTTTGTCTGTAGTGTTAAGCATAAGCACAAGTTATTGTGTCTCTAATCGATACGATCCTTGGCAAGGTAGATTATAGAGTTTATACTAGAGTTTATAGACTTGCACATTTGAGACCTGATATCAGAGAGACTTACAGTGATTAGCCAATTGATCAAACTCCATATAATAAAAATAGTAATATAAAAGATTTTCCTGAGACGTAAGAGTTTATTCCACTTCACGTTTTGCTTCACATTTTCTAAGCACCAGGGCCGTGTTGATTTAGATATTTTGTTTTTTTCTGTCCTTGTTGTCCAGGAGCAACGGGCATGGAGACCATCTCACACAACCACAGAGAGAAGAGCAAAATTTCTGAAGCATGTGTCTGCACCCACTTTGGTACAAAGACTAATTGAAAACCATGTTGAAATTTCCACACTACCAGATCCACCTCCATCTGACTCGAGAAGGAAGTGATGGACGAGTTACACAAGGGTTAGTGAAGATTCCCTCGAGGCTGTTCAGTGCAATGGGTCCATTTCAGTCTCTAATGAACTGCAGGTTATGACACAACTGTGTGTACGCTGTTGCTTATTTATTAGGATATGATGTCATAATCTACAGTAATGATTGACAGTGAAGTATAGGAGAGCAGGCCTATTGCAGGCCCGGTTCCTTCTGAGTCCGCTTCCTCTCAATAAAGTGTTGTACAAATGAAAGGGTCAAATTCAAATTCAAATTTTATTCATCAGATACGAAATCATACACAGTACAACATGCAGTGAAATACTTATTACGACTGTCCTACATTTGAAGAAAGAATTTAAAGTGTGTGGACAAGAAAAGTATAGGGACATAGGTAATAAAAATATATATAGAAAAATAGGAAGAATAAAAACTATCATAGTAGAAATTAAAGACACGATAAATTATGAAAAACACCAATAGTTATGTAAAGCCGATTGTGTATCGGATATACATATACAAATATATGTGTATATAATATATATATATATATATAAACTAAAAATAAAAGTATGTATATAACAAATAATAATAATAATAATACAATATATTATATATAATATAATAATAACATGATAATGTAATATAATGATATTTATAAAAATATAAATAATATATATGTATAAACATCTATAATATATAGTATATACATATATGTAAATAAAAAAAAGAATATTTATATATTTATATGAATATAAATGTAATGACAATAAATAATACAGTATGTGCAATGTGCATACATAAGATAAATATATATATATATATATATATATATATATATAAGGGAAAATATACATGTCCAATTTTAACAGGAATAACTTAACAGGTCTGAAATAAGCTGGAGATGTCTTGATTCCAGTAGCAGCTTTTCACCTGGGTTGCTGTTTTGTTTGTGTCAGAAGCATTAACAGGAAGTAGGTAAAGGAATGCAGAAAAGGCTTTGCTGATGATGTTGCCTTCAAATCCTGGTGAACATCTAATGTAGTGTCATCAAGTCCAACCTGAAGGTCCCCTTTTGTCTGGTTTGGGATCCTGAATCCACCAGAGCTGGAAACACCTGTTAGTCTTATCAGTTGTCTAATTAGCCTTCGTTAGGTACGTTTAATTGGCCTCCCAGATCTTTAGCTCGGTTTCAAGTCTCTGGTTTTATGTGAAAATTCTCACACTTTCTCACAACACTCACCAGATTTCTCCCACACCATCTAAAGGTCGTCTAGAGGCTTGTTCTGATTTGTCGTCACTGTATACAAAGAAAGAAATGACAAAAACAAATCAGTTAAATTATTCTAAACAAACATTTATACTGTTTTCATTTAAATTTTAATACAGCTGTTAAAATGTCATTCTAATAAAGTGTGATCTTCAAGGAACTTACTGTAAGGGGGTAAATATTCCCTGCTGTTGCGTCGTATATATTTCCACTGTCCTGCTTCACTGCCTGTTAACACATCCGTCTCCTGCCTTGATTGTTTCTCACTACATCTTGCTGTGTCCAAATCCTCCTGGAACACACTGTCATCATGTCTAGATGCTTCCAGCTCTTTCGTTGATTGTCTCTCACTACCCCTTGCTGTGTCCAGCTCCTCCCATAAAGCACTCTCATGATGTCCGGATGCTTCCTGCTCCTTCGTAAGCTGTTTCTCATTACGTCTAGCCATGTCCAGTTCCTCCTGTAACACACTGTTATCATGTCTAGATGCTTCCAGCTCCTTCCTTAGCTGTTTCTCACTACCCTTAGCTGTGTCCAGCTCCTTCTGTAACGCACTCTCCTGATATCTAGATGCTTCCAGCTCCTTCCTTAGCTGTTTCTCACTACCCTTAGCTGTGTCCAGCTCCTTCTGTAAAGCACTCTCCTGATATCTAGATGCTTCCAGCTCCTTCCTTAGCTGTTTCTCACTAACCTTAGCCATGTCCAGCTCCTTCTGTAACACACTGTCATCATGTCTAGATGCTTCCAGCTCCTTCCTTAGCTGTTTCTCACTACCCTTAGCTGTGTCCAGCTCCTTCTGTAACGCACTCTCCTGATATCTAGATGCTTCCAGCTCCTTCCTTAGCTGTTTCTCACTACCCTTAGCTGTGTCCAGCTCCTTCTGTAAAGCACTCTCCTGATATCTAGATGCTTCCAGCTCCTTCCTTAGCTGTTTCTCACTAACCTTAGCTGTGTCCAGCTCCTGTAACGCACTCCCCTGATGTCTGGATGCTTCCAGCTCCTCTCTCAAATCTCTCTCAGTTTGTCTAAGTGTATGAAGTTCAGTCTTTAACTCATCCTGCTCTATCTTCAGTTCTTCCAGTTCTCTTTTTAATTGCATTTCCTTGTACATCTGAGACCTTTCCCAGGGTTCAAAGTAAACTTTCATGAGATTTTCGTAAGAGCGCTGAATAAAAAATCTGCTTTGTTTCCTCTGCGTCATTGCCTCGACTCTTCTGAAAAGCTCCTCGACATTCTCATCATTGTTCTCCAACATGAAGTGTTTTCTTCCACACATCTTCACACAGTGGTTCTTTAGGGCATCTTTTGGATTTTCCCATTCATGTCCATAAATGAACAGAACCATGGTGTACTCTAACGCCTCAGCTCCAAACATGTGGGTTATTGCTTTTAAAAGAAGATGTTCTTTCCCAGGAGTCTGTCCAGCTCGCATCACTAGCAGGAAGGCGTGAGGGCCAGGAAACGTCACTGAGGTACAGTTCTGAATCTCATCTC
This sequence comes from Hemibagrus wyckioides, assembly GCF_019097595.1. Lineage (NCBI taxonomy): Eukaryota > Metazoa > Chordata > Actinopteri > Siluriformes > Bagridae > Hemibagrus > Hemibagrus wyckioides. Next base: position 2,918,101 of record NC_080727.1, read on the forward strand.
TGATGGACTCCACTCCATTGGAGAAAATCCAATACGAGGCCAAGTGGTTCATCCAGTAGGAAGGCGTCACAAATAGAGAGAGCTGTCTTCCTTCAACGCTTCCCTTTCTAATGTTGCCTTTTTTTGGATTTCTCATTTCTTTCTTGTTATCAGACCTGAGTATAATGTCAGCTGTGTAATTGTTATCAGCACAATCTCCACCCAGCAAAACGAGCCGAAGCTCTGATTTGGGTTCATCTGATGGGGAGCCAAGTGAGCAAACATCATCTGTAAGAAAATAAATAGCTTGCATTATGCCATTATCTAGATACCCATTCAGCCACGGGATAGCAACTTCAGCATGCAAGGGAGTGATTACTTAAAGAAATGACTTACCATCTCCCTGAAATGTGCCTGTAAAAATAAACAAAAATGTACAAAGTTATGAGTAGTAAGTATTCTAGTTTTCTATTTTGTTCAGGCGCCACATAATTGGGTTACATCATTTAGAACGGAAACAATTTTGTAATGCAAAAGTAACTTTGATTTGTCCTTTTATGTTGAAAATTATAATCCATAAATAAACACAATTACTTACCATGACTAAGAAGTGATGCTGGTTAAATAAAGACCATAAGAACAAAAGAAAGCATTACACCTAAATTAAAACATCTTTACAAACAGCTTATGTTTTCAAATTTATTATGTATTACATTTTAAAGCCTTATACCACATAAGCAAAATTTAAAAGTATTAGTTTTTTAAATAAATAATTTAAATAAGTAAAGCATTGAGTTAAATTAAATTAAACTAAATTAATTAAAGGGAAATATAATAAGCTCTTTATAACATGAGACTTGCAATTCAAAGTTAAAAAGTTGCAAATATGGACGTATTGGATATATTGTTAAATCCACAACTGTCTGCACTACTACTTTTAATTTAACTTATTGTATTCTATATTTAAGGTTTTTTCTCTTTTCTTTTTTTTAGTATTATATTTTTTGTATATATGTACATATATATTTATTATAGTGTATATATAATTTTACATTTTATATTTGTGTTACACCAGAATTTCCCTCATGGGATCAATAAAGTATCTATCTATCTATCTATCTATCTATCTATCTATCTATCTATCTATCTATCTATCTATCTATCTATCTATCTATCTATCTATCTATCTATCTATCTATCTATCTATCTATCTATCTATCTATCTATCTATCTATCTATCTATCGGCCCACTACTTGTGCTAGATATGTGTGTCACTGCCAAGGTCTAAATCATTCTGGAGGACCATGTGCACCCAATGGTTCAAACATTGTACCCAGAAGCAAGACTGGTGATAGATCGGTTCAATCATCCACTTTGGGCTGTTTATGTCTTCACAATAATCTATTCTATAGTTTTCTTTGTTTTACTTCATTCATGTCTTGTCAGTGAATAAGTGAATAAGACTGATGATCTCCTCATCATGGCACCTGTTAGTGGGTGGGATATATTAGGCAGCAAGTCAACATTTTGTCCTCAAAGTTGATGTTAGAAGCAGGAAAAATGGACAAGCGTAAGGATTTGAGAGAGTTTGATGAAGGGACGAATTGTGATGGCTAGACCACTGGATCAGAGCATCTCCAAAACTGCAGCTCTTGTGGGGTGTTCCCGGTCTGCAGTGGTCAGTGTCTATCAAAAGTGGTCCAAGGAAGGAACAGTAATGAACCAGTGACAGGGTCATAAGTGGCCCAGGCTCATTGATGCACGTGATGAGCTACTGTTGCTCAAATTGCTGAAGAAGTTAATGCTGGTTCTGATGGAAAGGTGTCAGAATACACAGTGCAGGACGGGTCAGGGCTGTTTTAGCAGCAAAATGGGGACCAAAACAATATTAGGCAAGTGGTCATAATGTTATGCCAGGTCAGTGTATGTAGTATATTAATTCAAATTCTTTTTTTTTTAATTCCATCTTTAAATATCCAATAAAATTATTTGCCATCATATCAGTAAGTGATGACACAGGTGACTACTTCACATGGACTGATGCCTGGCATGTGAGAACTTAGCCATGCATGATGTTAAGCTGAAGACTGTAATCTGTCCTTAGTTATAAAAATGATAGCCTCATAGCTGCAGTGCAAAACTATTAAAACGACCTTGACACACTGAACATATCACGGATGAATGATCTGTCAGTAAAGTTTGCGTTTGAGGATAAACTTAAAGTATAATCATTGCACCAAATACACAAAACGCACGAATGACGCTGCCTGTGTTCCCATAGTCACTGTGATTTAGTGACATGACCATTTACAGCCAGTAAATAAAAGTTTTCAAACATTAATTTAAGTATATATATATATATATATAGCCAGATCTGAGTGATTTGTTCGTGTGTGTGTGTGTGTGTTCGTGTGTGTGTATGTGTGTGTGAAGAGTGAAGAAGAGGACATGCAATTAACTGAACAAACGCAAAAAGGATCTCACCTTTCTTTCCCTGGCGCAACATTTCACTTAATAAAAATATACCTCCTTTTCAGTAAATTAAAATCAAAATAGTACATTCACTGTTGACATCGTCAGTGTGGAGTTGCATATTTCCTAATCAAAAATAACAACTATTTTCACTTTCGACGGATGCACTATGTTTTCTCGTGTTTTATATTAGGCGGAAGTTGAGTAATAAAGGGAGGGGTATGAGGGAAGATAACTCCCCTCCAATACACAGAACTAGCAATTACACACACACACACACACACACACACACACACACTGTCAATATTACAAGATAGCAAAAAAACAGCCTTGTGTTATACTGGCTAAATTTTATTTTAATACTTCACATTATTAACAGCAACAAGACTGTTCACACTACGCGTCATGTCACACCATCTACTATAGACAGATGGCGCTGTTTTATTATATCACTCTCTTGTCAGGCTTCTGAACTTTCTACCTAGTAACTTAACGCTTCGACTGAATCCAGTGTGAACATCCTCAAAAGGACACTAGGAGAATCGAGCACTTACTCTTCCATTCTTTTCACATTTACAGTTGTGCAGAGAAGAGCTGATGTTTTGCCTACAAACAATATTTATTGTTTAATATATTATATATATTAAAAAGGAATTTTTTTAAGAATGTACTTTTGCTTCAGTTTGAATATGATTATGTTTTACAAACAGACAGGGAAAAAACACGGCAGACTGATCACCACAACCCAGGCTATGGTGCTTTCTGTAACACACTCTCCTGGCGTCTGGATGCTTCCAGCTTCTTCCTCAACTGTTTCTCATTACGTCTAGCCATGTCCAGTTCCTCCTGTAACACAATGTCATCATGTCTAGATGCTCCCAGCTCCTTCCTTAGCTGTTTCTCTCTACCCTTAGCTGTGTCCAGCTCCTTCTGTAACACTTTTGCCTTCCAGCTCCTCTCTCAAATCTCTCTCAGTTTGTCTAAGTGTATGAAGTTCAGTCTTTAACTCATCCTGCTCTATCTCAATTAATCGTCCAGTTCTCTTTTTAATTGCATTGTTTCCTCTGCGTCATTGCCTCGACTCTTCTGAAAAGCTCCTCGACATTCTCATCATTGTTCTCCAACATGAAGTGTTTTGTTCCACACATCTTCACACAGCGGTTCTTTAGGGCATCTTTTGGATTTTCCCATTCATGTCCATAAATGAACAGAACCATGGTGTTCTCTAACGTCTCAGCTCCAAACATGTGGGTTATTGCTTTTAAAAGAAGATGTTTTTAATGCTTCCCTTTCTAATATTGCCTTTTTTGGATTGATTGTTAAATCCAATGTTACTGGACCTGAGTATTATACTGGAATAAATTGAATTTATATTTATTTTAATTTTTTTGGTTAATGTCCACTTTTAAGTGATAGATAGATAGATAGATAGATAGATAGATAGATAGATAGATAGATAGATAGATAGATAGATAGATAGATAGATAGATAATTTTTTAGATATAGATATAACATTACAATTTAGATTTTATTTATTCATAATATTAACATCAATAACTATCAACTGTATATCTAACTGTAAACTTAAGAATGTAATAGTAATTAACAGCAATGGGCAGTGTACTTTAAGTATATCTGTTCTAGTGCATTACCGGTCTGCCAATAAACATGCCATGCTGTAAACTACATCCGTAAGTATATATATATCAGGAAGTGAAAGCTGAAATTCTGACAGAGAAGTTAAACGCAGGATTCATTTCCTAATCCTAACTCCATATGAACCTCATAAACTGCTGTCATGGCACATAGACATGGACATGTGCACAAAATGGCAGCTCTTTTACGATACTCACTAGTGTATTGGATCTGGATTTCCTATGTCAGTTTTTGATATATATGAATTATATATCTGACTGGTTCAATTATATTGACAGATCCAGTGGTTTTAAAGAGCAATTACTTAGTAGGCCTCTGATATGAGTATATATGTATTGTGACAGTGAGGCCTGCACAGCTAGTATATATGAATGTACTGTACATGAATTGTATCCCCTATTAAATTTTAATTGCTAGTAATGCTAGATTGCTGGTAGATCAGAGAATTGCACAAAATTCCAAAATTAAGCATCAGTAGTGAGTAGGTGGAAAATATATGAAGTTAATAAATACAGATGGAATAATTTGCTTGTTAATACAACCAAGAGTTTAAAGCTAAGTGTTCATGTGTAGAAAAAATGATGCTCAGTGATGGTCATTGGGAACATCAGCTTTATATTTTTAGGTTTATTTGACAAATAAAATAAATAATGGTACATTTCTATACAGTGTTAAGTTTTGAAAAATATTATTTTCCCTGCTATAAACAGTTTGTTTTCAGACAATATTAAAAAAAAACATTTCATGTTATGTTCATCTTCACATTTCATGTTAGAGTGCAGCATCTGTCTCTCAGTGAATCTTTTTCTGAGGCCTTTTCACATGATGTCTTCCTCGTGTTCAACCCACATCTGTTCCATCTGTCATGAGAATTAATAACGTGTCATTAACCTTGTGATCTGACCCTCAATATAAACTTTATGATTTTTTCTTTGGTTAAAAACTCACACTGAGAAGCCAGACTTGCTCCTGCCACACCTACATCACTGTGCATCTTTAGAAAAGGTGTTTCTTTGTGTCAGGTGACCATCAGCAATTTATCAGCCTTCACAAGTGATGACTTAAGCCTATAAAAAACATACACAATAATGTGTTTATGATAATTACCCACTCCATTTTCAAGCAATTTAATGTGTAATAATGATTTATAGCATTTAACACATGGTTAGCTTGCTCTTTGTGAAAGAAATTGGTTGATTTTAAAAAGTAAGTAAAACCAACTATTAGCACACTTCTTAAGGTTCTAAATATTCCCACACTCACTTAAAGTCTGTCCTAAGTGTCCATTTGTGTCCAAATAGTGGTGCTTTCGGTCAGTGGATACTGGAGAGAGATGGTTAGAATTTCAGAAATAATTTACACAATTAGACAACATTTAAATTTTCCAGTAGTGATGAGAATGCGAAACACAGCAAATCTAATCACTATCTTTAAAACAATAAAGAGAAACTACTTCATTAAGCGTGGACTGAAGGGGATTTAGGGGCAGGGGTCATTTTTTAGAGCAGTTACGGCTCCCACTTAAAATCTAATTGGATTATTCTGTTCCATCTGTGAAGAGATCATGTAACCATGACAAGATGGAATATATTTTAAAAAACTGATTAACAAATTGCAAATAAGGGAATGTGATTAAATTAAAGGGGCATTAATCTAACTATTGGATTCATGTTAGTTAATTGCATGAAAATAGAATAATAATATGATACGTACAGTTTGGATGATCAAGGTCTTTGCTGCCTCTGCGTTTCCTGGTTCCACTGGGTTCTGGTTCCTTTTCAGTGTTGTCCTTTTCTGCACCACAGTCCTCCATTCTAACCTCACACTCTCTTTGTTGAGGAGGATCCAGTAACCTTCCTGGGTTAGACTCGTTTATTCTGAAATCATCTAATTCTTTTATTAGTTCAGTCTCTCTTAGTTGAGAAGCAAGTTCTTGAGTAAGCTTGGTATTCATATTTAAAATTCTTTTCTTTTCCCAAGATTCAAATTCAGTTTTCATAAAGTCTTCATAGCCTGCTGGAATAAAGAACTTATTTTTTTTATTTCCTACCATTTCTAAAACTTTACTGAAAAGTTCCTGAACACTTCTATCAGTGTCCTGAAGAAAATGATACCTCTGACCACATTTCTTGACACACTTCATTGAGGCAGGATCTGAACGCTTTTGTCCAGAACCTCGAACATGCAGCACCATACTGTAGTCTAAGGCCTCTTTCCCAAACCCTGAAGCAACTGCTTTTAAGAGGTAATGCTCTTTTCCAATGTCACGTCCATCTCTAATCACTAAAAGAAATGCAGTTGGTCCAGGGAACGCTGCTGACACACATTTCCTAATGTCATTTTTGATTCTTTTGATTGCCCTGGAAAGAAATAAGGATGATCTCAAACGCTCCAACCAAGAAGAGGGACTGATGGCCACAGTGACATGTCTTCCCTGGACACGGTTCTCCTTCACCTCCCAATCTTCCAGGTCAGTTCTTTGTTGGTTCTGCTGATTCCTGAGTATGAACCTGCACGCCTCCTGATTAGTATAAAGTCATCACCTCCCAGCAGTATAAATCCACACTCTTCACTGGGGTCGGCTGAATGTGTGAATTTGGGTAAAGATGCTTCACCTGAGGAACACAATGAACAAATCACAGTTTTATTTTATAAGAACAAAAAAGCAATGAATAATAAAATATTTAAATAAGTATTTTGTCATTATGAAAATTCATCATAAGTCACTGAACAATAATCTCAGAAGGTGAAACCAAAACATCCTGTACATTTTATTAAAGGGATATTCAGTTTTGAAAATTTCTGTCTTTCTGTATTGCTCGTAGTTATTACTCTCAAGCTTAACATCAGTAATGATTGGGATTTTTCATTGACTACTGATTAGTTTGTGACTTTGTAATCAACAGCAGTGAATCGTCTTTCCTTTCCTGAAAACTCATACTTAATTCGGTAAAAAATAGAAGTACTATATGATACGTAAATATATTAAAGTACATAATACTTTAGGTGTGGTGGTGCAGCAGACTACGGTCTCTCTCTTTAGCTCCCTCTACTACATGTTTAGAGTATCCCAGAAGAGATTAAAAAATATATGATCTGTGAAACAAGACAATAGATTTTATTACAAACATTACTGACTGCTTACATGATATCAGATAAGAGAAACTCACTCACTCAAGTCTGTATTGCTTTTTCTATATTATTTTTTCCATATTGATCTAGTATTGATTATGTATTATCATTGTTTAGCTTTATTAGTCTGCTCTCATACACCTGCTTTGAGCTATGCCAATAATTCTGGAATGTTTCTACCAAACATATCATTAAATTTATGCACTGCTGTCCTGATTCAGAACAATGCTAGTTAGACACAAACTGGAGTGCTTGTTTAGTTTGCACTATATGCTGATCAAGTGATATTATATTGACAATTTTAATGCATAAATAAATAAAATGACTTACCAGACCAAAGTAGTGGTTCTGTTTAAATAAATAAGAACATGAGAAAATGAAGCGTTACCCTAGGTGTATAAAATACATGAAAACATCTCATTTCTTCTTTTCAACTTACTAGCCTACGAGTTTATATTTACCAAATTGCTTATTCCTTCGGATTATGCATATTAAGAAGATCTTCAGTTCTACAATTCAAATCCTTACATAATGTAAACCAAAAAATATTAATAAATGATTAAGTAATAAGTAATATGTAATAAATCATTAAAAAGATAAAATATTAAAATAAAATAAAGGGCAAAACATTAGTATTGTTTTCAGATTTGTTCTACTCCTGTAGTACAGTAAAATAGCAGCAGCAGTAAAACATGTAGCAGTGTGACATACCTATAGTTCATTTTCGTCCAGTTGTCCTGTTAAAAACAAACATAGATAATATGTGGTGTTACCTCTGTATTTGTGTATGCTATAATGCTGTATAGTTTTTATAAAGTGAAGCTATATATACGCTTTAGTTAGCCATGTAAATGCCCACAATTCCCTATTGCAATTTTATTTATTGCAGCCTTTTTATCACAGCTGTTTTACTGACATAATATTATAGCTTAGTTTGTATGCTTTTTAATTACATCAGATTAAATTGTTAGAGGTAGATTTTTAGCTGTCATATGGCCATATTACATGTTTTAAGATTTCCCTTCTCTGATTTGTTCTGGGTAAATAATGAAAAAATATTCATTAATTCAACACCACATATTTCAAAAGTTCTTTGACTCCTAAGTACTTTTACACCAACTACAGAAAAACAAAGTGTCACGTTTTGCCCCGCTCTCCCCTACCGCCCGTAGGCCATCGCTCAAAGGCAAACATATTGCTTTTCTTCTTACCTATCCAGTGTCTTCTTCGCAAAAGGCAAAACCGCCACAATCAATTCATTAATGTCAAAATTTCAATGAAAATTAAGACATTTCTGTGTATTATTATTCCTTATTTCACTTTCACAACTGCATGGTTTGTGTTTGTCTAGGCTCTTTTTCCATCTTATATAGAAGTGATTCTTCAGGGGTGTGTGGTCATGGGAGGCAGGGAAGAGACGAGTTTAAGCCCCACCTCTGATAGAACTCTCACAAACTGGATTGAGTCTGTGTAATTGGCATGTGTCTGTTGTATCTCTCTGTATGTCACCAATATCATTATTGTAGACACTTTTATTATATATCCTTATATTCCATAGTCTAGGTAATGTATTTCATATATATGTATAACAAATTATTTCCTACCATTTCTAAAACTTTACTGAAAAGTTCCTGAACACTTCTATCAGTGTCCTGAAGAAAATGATACCTCTGACCACATTTCTTGACACACTTCATTGAGGCAGGATCTGAACGCTTTTGTCCAGAACCTCGAACGAGCAGCACCGTACTGTAGTCTAAGGCCTCTTTCCCAAACCCTGAAGCAACTGCTTCTAAAAGGTAATGCTCTTTTCCAATGTCACGTCCATCTCTAATCACAAAAAGAAATGCAGTTGGTCCAGGGAACGCTGCTGACACACATTTCTTAATGTCCTTTTTGATTCTTTTGATTGCCCGGGAAAGAAATAAGGATGATCTCAAACACTCCAACCAAGAAGAGGGACTGATGGCCACAGTGACATGTCTTCCCTGGACACGGTTCTCCTTCACCTCCCAATCTTCCAGGTCAGTTCTTTGTTGGTTCTGCTGTTTCCAAAGTATGGACCTGCACCTCCCAGAAGTATAAATCTACATTCTTCACTGGGTTTAGCTGAATGTGTGAATTTGGATAAAGATGCTTCACCTGGGGTACACAATGAATAAATGAGAATGCTAATTTATAAGAGCAAAAATGTTCAGTATGAAGAAAGAATAGTAAAACAATAAAATATTTTGTAATTAAGAAAATTCAGTACTTCCCACATGGTAAGTGCAATTGTGCAACAGTTTAGTGTGTGAGTTGTATGAGACTTTTTTGTAGCTTATAATGACATTTTGAGTAATTATTCCTCTAGTCTCTGTATACTGTTTTTCTGGATCTGTCTGCAACATCATTTCAGTTAATACCTCCTGTTACCCTCCTACAACCTGGCGTCCTCATATGAGGATACAAGGTTGTGTGCATCATAATACTTAATTCTTTGTAACTGGAACCTGTTGTACACAAACGAGGTGGCTTCATGTTCAAAGATAATATCTGGTTATTATATTTAGTGGTTCCTCCTAACCCCAAAGAGGTAGAAGAAATCTAAAATGCAAGCTCAGCTCTTAGGAGGTTAGTGAAAAAATTAAAAAAGCTATATTCACATAGCACCATTGATTAACATCTCTATATTTTTGTTTGTATTCTTTTAGATGGGTGTGTTGGGTTTTTTTCTAAACACGAATAGAGTCATTACAGGCAGAAGTTTTCCTGAAACTTTCCTGAAAGAACGTGATCCTCTCGTGATGTGGGTTATTAGGGGAAGTAGACAATCCATATGAAACAGAAATTGAAAAGAGGTTGTACTTTTGTTTATTCGCTCATTACTATGGTGCATTTAGATTTTTAGATAATTAATGGTCTTCTCCTCACGTATATCTCTGATTAGGCTAAACTCTTTAAAAAACATTTTGTTATATATTAAATAACAGTATCAGTAACAAAAGATTTTTGGCTTCAGCTTTCCACTTTCATGTGCAGTTAACTGTTGAGTTCAGTCCATTGGCTTATCACTGTGAGTCTCTCTGATATCAGGTCTCAAATTCTAAGACGTAGGTTTTGTATATATAAGTGAAAGCTAAAGACTTTATTTATTTTTGGTATTATTATGTCATTTATATTTATAGGTTATATACTTTAGGCATAAAACATAATATTTTTAGTCACAGAAAATATTTTTACAAATCTGATTGTAGATACCTTCAGGTCATGAAGATTGCTGACCTTTTGGACAATATATAAACTTGATTTAAAGGCTTACCTCTCGTAGTATGCAACCTCCGTTGCATTGTTTTAATTATGAGGACACAAAATGTAAAATATACTTAAATATATATTTTAAATCAGTTCACATTTAATACCTTTATTCTATAATAAAAGAATCCCTGTTATACTTCACTGACAAATTTGTCGTTCCTTTATAACTATTGGACACTTGATCAACAAACTTTATGGAATCATTACAAGTACATGATAAATTGTGTTACTACAACTAAAATACAGTTCAGAGAGCATGTAAGGCTTTCTTTGTCTTTACATTTCCTGTTAGTCTGCAGCATCTGGTCCATTTGATATAAGAATGAATTAGGCTCCATTAAGCTGATAATGAATTTGTTAAAATAAGCCAGATGATCAATTATTCCAAATACACTCAAGCACTCGAAGTGCCCTTCCACTTTAATAAGCTTTACTTTCAGTATAGAGAGACAATGACTGAAAGCAGAAGTGTTTTATGTGATGGTTTATGTCACATAGTGTTTTTGGAGAAATGGAGAAGTACACATTCCTGAGATGATGACTTAGACATTTGTACACACTGGGCTGCAGTAAAAATGTCAGAGAGAGGGACATACTAAAAGACCATAACAAAGTCACAAACAAGAAGTAACAAAAAAGACATTAAAAAACATTTTACCTGTACATTATTTGTTAACATCTTAATACAAGATCCGTCCTCTTCTGATCATTTCAGGGCATGAGACAAACTTCCACACTGGGAAATGTTGTGAATCTCTCCTCTCTATTACTGTATATAAATGTAGTATTGTCATTTAATCTGCTAGCTTGAAGAATTAGCCCTCTATTCAGCTTTTTCATTCAGAGGACACCAATACAATAGTCTGTTAATTTAGATTCTCTTGGTTTTGTCTCCTCTGTGCCAGACAGTTTCATGTTCCTAATTCCATATGAACACCACAAACTTCTGCCACAGTTGTTTGTGCAAAAACGGCAGCTCTCACTATACTCACTAGTGTATTGGATATTGTATTTCTCTATTTCCTAATTCAGTTTTTGTATAAAACACTTTGTTTTATAATGCATTAAATAGCCTACAATTATATGGACAGATCCAGTGGTCAATTGAGAAAAACTGTAATTTGCTAGCTTGAAGATTTTGCCCTCTTTGTTATTCTGCTTTTTTATGCAGAGGACGTCCGTTAATTTAGATTCTCTTGGTTTTGTTTCCTCTGTGCCAGATGGTTTCATGTTCCTAATTCCATATGAACACCACAAACTGCAGTACAGTAACCAAGAGCAAGACACAGTAGGATTTCATAAAGATTCAAATTCACAAAATGGCAGGGCAAACTGCATCCTCTATTAAATCTAAATTGTCCATAGTGAACTTGCTCCAACTTGCTTCTGCCACACCTATTCATCACTCTGCATCTTTAGAATGTTTCTTACTTAAGCCTATAAAAAACATAAACAATAATGCATTTATGATAATCACCCTCTTCATTTTCAAGCAATATAACATGTAATATAGTTCCCTTTAGAGGCTGCATCATGGCTGACGCTGTGGGAACGCTTCTACAGTATGTGGAAGTTCTATCTGAAGCTCTGTGTGAAATCATGCTGATTTATCGGCTCGGGTAGGTCATGTGACGAGTCCACTCTCTCTCAGTTGAGAAGCAGCTAACTTCTTTTCAAGTTCAGTCTCACTCCTTTCAGAGGCATCCAACTCCCTTATCAGTTCACTCTTTCTCATTTTAGACTCATCCAGCTCCTTTCATATAGCTCAGTCTCTCTTATTTGTAAACCATCACAGTCCTTTCTTAGATTACGTTCCCTTGATTTGGAAGCATCTAAATATTTCCCTGGTTCACTACCCAGGGATTCACAATTGTTCATCATTCTTAGTTTACTTTCTCTTTGTTGGTTCAGTTCAGTTCCATTCTGAGATGATCTTCTCTCATTTTTGAAGTATCCAGTTCCTTTCTTAGTGACCTCTCCTTACTTCTGGATGCGTCCAGATGTGTTTTTTAGTTCACTGTCTGTCCGTTGAAAGGCATCCAGCTCCTTTCTTAGTTCTCCAATTAAAATAGACAAAAAATATAAAATAAAAATAATTGTTCACAAAAAGTTGCTTTCAAACTGAGACAAGCAAACAAACAGAAACAACAATAAAAATAACTGTTTGTGTATACACCATGAAACTATAGGTCACTAATAGGTCACTTACATGATTCACCTGCATCATGTTGTCCTGTGAAGCAAGACAATAGACTTTATTGCAAATATTACTGACTGTTCTCATGATAACAGATAAGAGAAACTCACTCACTTAGTGTTTCACAGTTTCCGAGACAACACAAGAACCATGTGTTTTTCTCTGTGCATTAATTATGGTTTTGGTCTCCACCCCTGTCCTGTCATTGGTTTGTTCCACTTTCTGTGTTTAGTTCTGATCAGTTTGTCTACACAGTACAGTGATTTTGCAGTGCTTGTTTAGCTTGCACTATATGCTTATCAAGTGATATTATATTGGCAATTATAATGTATTAATAAACAAAATGACTTACCAGACAAAAGTATTTCTGATTAAATAAATAAGAAAATGAGAAAAGGAAGCGTTACCCCAGGTTTATAAAACACATGAAAACATTTCTCATTTCTCCAAACAGATTATATTTTCCAAATTGTTTATTCCTTCAAATTATGCATAGTAACAAGATCTTCAATTCTACATTTCAAATCCTACTTAATGTAAAACAAAAAAAAGTATTAAAGAAATAAATGTATTTTATTTAAAAATATATATATTTAAAGAAATTAAAGTAAAGGGGGAAAACATTATTATTTTTTAGTTTTTTAGGTATTATTTTTTTTTAGTTTTAATTGTAATCCTGTAGTATATTAAATGTTTTGGTAGTTAATTATTTTAATCAACCAATTTAATCTATTAATCTATCATTTTAATCTATTATCTCTCAATTATAATCCTACATAGTCTCTACATACTTATGTAACCTACAGAGTTAAGTAGTCAGGTCTGAATATCAGTTGTGCAAAGAGGGCACATTGTAAAGCTGTGCTAGAATATGCTCCGCTATTGTGTTATGTTACTCCATGCAGTTAGCCATGTAAATTCACATAATTCTCTATTATAATTTTATTTACTGCAGCATAAGAAACAGACCAGGAAAAACAGACAGGGTGTAATCTGCTGGCGTTTTATCAATGGCAGGACACGAAGTAATGAGGGACTATCCATAGCTGTCATGTCATGTGCCATAAATTTATCACACTGAAGAAAAAATATGAGGAGGCAAGAGTGATGGAGAACCTCTCCACGATGAGCAAGTTTTCAGAGAAGATCTGGAGCCTCAAAGAATGTTGTCAGGACATTTAGATAGCATCTGCCACGTACTATGGCTTGTGTCTAAAGGAGACAGGTAAAACTTTGAAAGGATCATGTACGTTTACAATAATGTATAGACAGACAGACAGATGTTCAATAAAGATATAAACACAAGAGGGCAGCAAAACAAAAAACTTGCACTTGTAAAATGTGACGCAAAACCATGAAGTGTGTTTCAAGAAAGCCTTGTCATTATGTCTTACTGTTGAGTTCAATCCATTGGCTTATCACTGTGAGTCTCTCTGATATCAGGTCTCAAATTCTAAGACGTAGGTTTTGTATATGTAAGTGAAAGCTAAAGACTTTAATTATTTATTTTTGGCATTATTATGTCATTTATATTTATAGGTTATATACTATAGGCATAGTACCTACTTAATACCTTTATTCTGTACATCTCATGCTTTTGCTTTCATTTAGCTCCGTCAGCCACCTGTCGTTAACGTAACTACAGGGAAATTTTAGGGGCGTGGATTTTAGACTTAGTGGTCAGTGATATCCCTGAAAGCAGACCAGAAGAGTCCACAAGCTCAAACACTACGATTATTTTAAATAACAAACAAAACATGAACAGAGCAGTTCACAGTACATGCTAAACATCTTATAATCCTTTACATCAGAGGTGTCTGATTTTATCTGTAAAGGACCGGTGTGGGTGCAGGTTTACATTCCAAGCAGGCAGAAGCTACACAAGAGTCTACTGAAAGCCAAGAACAACTGATTAAACAGGTAGAATGAAATGTGACTCCTGCTTCACTGGTATGAAAACCTGCCCCCACACCAGCCCTTTGCAGATAAGAGCAGGATAGTCCTGCTTTACACTTTTTTGTGATCAACTGCTTATTCTTGATCAGGGGTTCAAGCCCCAGCCCCGCCAAGTTGCCACTGTTGGGCCCTTGAGCAAGGCCCTTAACCCTCTCTGCTCCAGGGGCGCTGTATCACAGCTGACCCTGCGCTCTGACTACAACCTCCAAGGATGGGATATTTGAAGAAAGAATTTCACTGTGCTATAATGTATATATATATATGTGACAAATAAAGGCATTTCTATTCAAGTACATAAATTATATACAATTGCCAAAGCCTTGAAACAAAGATAAATAAATATATGACATTAGTGTCGATGTTAGGACCCATTTAGATTATGTGCTATCCCTGAGGGAAAAGCTCTGTAAGCAACTAAGTGTGCATTATCGTTTTTTTTTCCAGCAGCAGAAGTTAAACCTGCAAATGTAACTTTCTTAGAAAGCAAATTCATGCAAATAATAAATGATGAATCATCATTAAATAAAAATATATTTGGCAATTTAGGGACTAGGATCTCCAAAATATCCTCAAAAAATACTGCCACTTGAGACCAAATATTAAGCAATAGAGACATCTGGGCAATCCCAGAAGATATGCAGGTAAGTGCCAACATTTTGTACAATTCAGGGTAGCTCTAAGCTTTATTTTAAAACATCTGTATGAGGAAAGACATTTCCAGGAATACTTCAGTGTAAAATAATCTAGATTAGTTTCTGAATGTAAGGATATTATATCAAAATTTTTGACTTTTGAGACAAAGCTCAGTTCTAGCCGTTCATCGCTCATGCCCAATCACCGGAAGTCCCACTCTACATTTTATTAAGATAAATCAAACAATATATTCATTTTTTTAAGTATGGATGGGTTGTTTCACTGAGGAATACTCTACAATATTACACTAGATATTTAAATTACATGTACAGATTAATTTCAGGTGTACAGATAAACAAGAAAGTGGAGCCAGAGGGCCTGAAAGTGTGTTTTCTGGAGGCGTTACTGTCCATATAAAAGAATCCCCGTTATCCTTTATTGACAAGTTTCTCATTTTTTTATAACTATTGCAATGGATTGACAAACTTTTTGTAATTATTACAAGAACATGTTGCTACGACTAAAATACAGTTCACTGCAGAAGTAAGAAGAAAAAGAAGATTTAAGAAATAAAAATAATAATGGTACATTTCTATACAGTGTCAAGTTTTGAACATTTTTTTTTATGATTTCATTGTCTGTACCGCTTATCTGATCTATCCTCAGGTCACAGGGAGCCTCTCAGGCATCATCAGGCATCAAGGCAGTATACACCCTGTATGGAGTGCCAACCCATCACAGGACACACACACACAGACAGAGACACACAGGCAGACAGACACACAGACAGAGACACACAGACAGAGACACACAGACAGAGACACACATACAGAGACACACACACACAGACAGACACACAGACAGAGACACACAGACAGAGACACACAGACAGAGACACACATACAGAGACACACACACACAGACAGACACACAGACAGAGACACACATACAGAGACACACATACAGAGACACACAGACAGACACACACAGACAGACAGAGACACACAGACAGACACACACAGACAGACAGAGACACACAGACAGACACACACAGACAGACAGAGACACACACACACAGAAAGACAGACAAACAGAGACACACACACACAGAGAAAGACAGACAGACAGAGACACACAGACAGACAGACAGACAGACACACACACAGACAGACAGAGACATACACACACAGACAGACAGAGACACACACACACAGAGACAGGCAGAGACATACACACACAGACAGACGGAGACACACACACACAGACAGACATACAGAGACACACACACACAGACAGACAGACAGAGACACACACACAGACAGACAGACAGAGACACACACACACAGACACACAGACACGGCAATTTAAAGACTCCAATCAGCCTAGAAGCATGTCTTTGGACTGTGGGAGGAAACCGGAGCCACCGTGCCGCCAGGCTTTAAACATATTTAAATTTAATTCATACAATTTTTTCAGTTCCTGCTAAATTTGATTTTGTTTTTTAGATAATACATTGTCTTTATTGTTTTTCTATTGATATATATGCTGATCATGTACACATTTCATATTACATTTGTCTTTACATTTCTTGTTAGAGTGCAGCATCTGTTTCTCAGTGAATGCTATTCTGAGGCCCTTTCACCTGATGCCTTCCTCGTGTTCAATTCATATCTGTTCCATTTGTTATTAGAATTAATTAGGCTCCATGAAGCTTGTGTTCTGACCCTTGATATTGAATCAGTCAGTTTAATTTGGTGAGTTAAAAGCTCCCACTGAGAACCCAGACTTGCTCCTGCATCACCTATTCATCACTGTACATCTTTAGAAAAGGTGTTTATTTGTGTCAGGTGACCATCAGCAATTTATCAGCCTTTCTGACTTCAGCCTGTAAAAAAACATAAACAATAATGCGTTTATAATAATCACCCACTTCATTTTAAAGCAATATAACATGTAATATAGATTTCTAATCTTTTATATGGTTAGCTTGCTCTTTGTATAAGAAATGGGTTGATGTTAAAAAGTCAGTAAACCCAACCATTAACACACTTCTTAAAGTTTTAAATGTTCCCATACTCACTTAAAGTCTGTCCTTAGTGTCCATTTAAATGGTTTCCAAATTTTGGTCCATTTAATTATTGGAAACTGGAAAGATATGATTAGAATTTCAGAATTTTTTTACACAATTATGCAACATTCAAATTTTCCAGTAGTGATGAGAATGCAAAACACAGCAAACTCAAGCACTATCTTTAAAACAATAAAGAGAAACTACTTCACTAAGGGTGGACTGAAGGGGATTTAGGGGTAGGGGTCATTTTTTTAGAGCAGTTATTGCTCCCACTTAAAATCTAATTGGCCACACGTGGTGTCTTGGATTATTCTGTTCCATCTGTGAAGAGATCATGTGACCAATGACAAGATGGAATATATTTTAAAAAATAATGCACTGATTAACAAATTGCAGGGAAATTGCAAGGAATGTGATTGTTTAAATGAAAGGGACATTAATCTAACTATTGGATTCATGTTAGTTAAGTGCATGAAAATAGAATAAATAAATATAATAAATATAATAAATATAATACTTACAGTTTGGAGTTTCAGCGTCTTTGCTGCCTCCACGTTTCCTGGTTCCACTGGGTTGTGGTTCTTGTCCAGTGTTCAGTTCTGCACCACAGTCCTCCATTCTAACCTCACTCTCTCTTTGTTGAGGAGGATGCAGTAACCTTCCTGGGTTAGACTCCTTTCCTCTGAAATCATCCATTTCTTTTATTAGTTCAGTCTCTCTCAGTTGAGAAGCAAGTTCTTGAGTAAGCTTGGTATTCATATTTAAAATTCTTTTCTTTTCCCAAGATTCAAATTCAGTTTCCATAAAGTTTTCATGGGCTGGTGGAATAAAGAACTTCATTTTTTTATCTTCTACCATTTTTGAAACTTCACTGAAAAGTTATTGAACACTTCTATCAGTGTCCTGAAGAAAATGATACCTCTGACCACATTTCTTGACACACTTCATTGAGGCAGGATCTGAACGCTTTTGTCCAGAACCTCGAACATGCAGCACCGTACTGTAGTCTAAGGCCTCTTTCCCAAACCCTGAAGCAACTGCTTTTAAGAGGTAATGCTCTTTTCCAATGTCACGTCCATCTCTAATCACTAAAAGAAATGCAGTTGGTCCAGGGAACGCTGCTGACACACATTTCTTAATGTCATTTTTGATTCTTTTGATTGCCCTGGAAAGAAATAAGGATGATCTCAAACGCTCCAACCAAGAAGAGGGACTGATGGCCACAGTGACATGTCTTCCCTGGACACGGTTCTCCTTCACCTCCCAATCTTCCAGGTCAGTTCTTTGTTGGTTCTGCTGATTCCTGAGTATGAACCTGCACGCCTCCTGATTAGTATAAAGTCATCACCTCCCAGCAGTATAAATCCACACTCTTCACTGGGGTCGGCTGAATGTGTGAATTTGGGTAAAGATGCTTCACCTGAGGAACACAATGAACAAATCACAGTTTTATTTTATAAGAACAAAAAAGCAATGAATAATAAAATATTTAAATAAATACTTTGTCATTATGAAAATTCATCATAGGTCACTGAACAATAATCTCAGAAGGTGAAACCAAAACATCCTGTACATTTTATTAAAGGGATATTCAGTTTTGAAAATTTCTTTCTTTCTATGTTGCTTGTAGTTATTACTCTCACACTTGGCAGTAATGAGTGGGGTTTTTCATTGACTAGTGATTGGTTTGTGACTTTGTAATCAACAGCAGTGAATCGTCATTCCTTTCATAAAAACTCATACTTAATTCTGATCGAAGAACTTAATAATATGTAAATATATTAAAGTACATAATGCTTTAATATAGAGGACATTTCTCTGCCTCATCCCAGGCAAATCTCATCATGAGCAATTAGATGTTCTGCCAGTTAATCCCTTCTTGATACTGAATGTCTGTTCTGTCTGGAATTATGACCAAGATCACTGCGACACCTCTAACAACTACCATGCCAGTTTTTTGTTCTTTACAAAGTATTCCAAATTATAGGTGTGGTGGTGCAGCAGACTACAGTCTCTTTCTTTAGCTCCCTCTACTGCATGTTTAGAGTATCCCAGAAGAGATTAAAAAATATATCATCATATTAGAAATATATAATTGGGAGCTTGTCTGCTGCAGTGGGGAATGTTTGAAGCCATAACCAGTATCAACGTCAGAGTAACCAGTAGTCCTGCACCGGACACAGAAACTAAAGTGTTTACTTACAGAAGTTGACTCCAATTTGAAAAGCTAAAAAAACAACAGTAAAATAGTTTGTTATTTGTGTAAACTATATGAACCTAACCAAGTACCAAAATAAAAGATTACAGAATTACTTAAATGGTCAGAGTTCATTCACTGTGTCCTCATCCTTTACATTTATTAAACCTCTGTAAATAGGTCACTTACATGATTCATCTTCTTCATGTTGTACTGTGAAGCAAGACAGTAGATTTTATTACAAATATTACTGACTGCTTACATGATAACAGATAAGAGAAACTCACTCACTTAGTGTTTCACAGTTTCCCAGACATCACAAGAGCCATGTGTTTTTCTCTGTGCATTAATTATGGTTTTGGTCACCACCCCTGTCCTGACAGTTTTTGCTTTTTCCGTGTTTAGTTCCGATCAGTTTGTCTACACAGTACAGTGTCTTATCACCAAGTTGTATTGTGTCTATGTGTTGCTTTTTCTATGTCTTTTTTGATCTGTTATTGATTATGGATTATCCTTGTTTAGTATAACGTTGGAATTGTTCCTACCAAAAATAACATTAAATTCATGCACTTCTGTCCTGCTTCCTTGTGTTTTAGCTTGCACTATATAAACAAATAGATAAAATGACTTGCCAGGCCCAAGTAGAGGTTCTGTTCAAATAAATAAAGAACATGAGAAAAGGAAGCGTTACCCCAGGTTTAAAAAAGCTACAAACTTATATTTTATACAAGCTTATATTTTCCAAATTGTTTATTCCTTCAAATGATGCATATTAACAAGATCTTTAATTCATTTCAAATCCTTACGTAATATAAACCATAAAAGCATTGAATAAATTATTTTTTAAAAATAAATTAGTAAAAAAAAATAAATAAAAAAAAGTCCAAAAACAGTAAATAATAGTAATAGTAAATAATACATTTCAGGAATAAACAAGATAGTAATTTTACAGTACCTTTACAGTAATTTTATTTTACCTATACATTATTAGTTATCGTGTTTATACGAGATCTGTCCTCTTTTCATCATTTCAAAGGGCATGAGACAAACTTCCACACTGGGAAATGTCTCCTCTATTACTGTATACAAATACCTTATTGTCATTTAATCTGCTAGCTTGAAGACTTTACCCTCAAGTGTAAGGATTTGAGCGAGTTTGACGAAGGGACGAATTGTGATGGCTAGACCACTGGATCAGAGCATCTCCAAAACTGCAGCTCTTGTGGGGTGTTCCCGGTCTGCAGTGGTCAGTATCTATCAAAAGTGGTCCAAGGAAGGAACAGTGGTGACCCGGCGACAGGGTCATGGGCGGTCAAGGCTCATTGATGCACGTGGGGAGAGAAGGCTGGCCCGTGTGATCCGATCCAACAGGCGAGCTACTGTTGCTCAAATTGCTGAAGAAGTTAATGCTGGTTCTGATAGAAAGGGGTCAGAACACACAGTGCAGGACGGGTCAGGGCTGTTTGGGCAGCAAAAAGGGGGACCAACACAATATTAGGCAGGTGGTCATAATGTTATGCCTGGTCAGTGTATATATACAGTGCATGAGGGACTGTATTTTAGGGACAAAGTTAATTGTTGCTATATTCATTAAGCTCACACATTTGATTAATTTTAGTCCAAACTGTAGGCTCTAAAGAGCATTTAATGTTTCAGAAAATGAAAGTGGGAGTGCAATGTAGAGCAGTTTGCTGCCATGAATTGCATTCTCTGTTAAATTTAAATTGTTAGTAGTGCTATATTGCTGGTAGATCATAGATTTGCACAAAATTCTATTTTTATCACTTATGTATACTAAATCAAGCATCAGTAGTGAGTAGATGGAAAATATATATAAAATTAATAAATACAGATGGAATAATTTGCTTTTACAATTTAATACAACTAAGAGTTTAACCTAAGAAAAAAAAAGTGTTATATATTATATTATTTTATTAAAAAAGCTTCATATTTTTAGGTTTATTTGACAAATAAAATAAATAATGGGACCTTTCTATACAGTGTTATGTTTTGAAAAATATTTTCAGACAATGCTGAACAAATGAACAAAAACATTTCATGTTACATTCATCTTTACATTTCATGTTAGAGTGCAGCATCTCTGTCTCTCAGTGAATCCTATTCTGAGGCCTTTTCACCTGATGTCTTCCTCGTGCTCAACCAACATCTGTTCCATCTGATGTGAGAATTAATAAGGCTCCATTAACCTTGTGATCTGGTGCTCAATATAGATTCTCTAATTTTTTCTTTGGTAAAAAGCTCACACTGAACACTCGGTCTTGCTCCTGCCACACCTACATCACTGTGCATCTTTAGAAAAGGTGTGTCTTTGTGTCAGGTGACCATCAGAAATTTATCAGCCTTCACATGTGAGAACTTAAGACTATAAAAACACAAACAATAATGCATTTAAAATAATCACCCACTTCATTTTCAAGCAATATAACATGTAGTAATGATTTATAGCATTTAACACATGGTTAGCTTGCTCTTTGGGTAAGAAATGGGTTGATGTTAAAAAGTCAGTAAACCCTGCCATTAGCACACTTCTCTTTGCTGCCTCTACGTTTCCTGGTTCCACTGGGTTGTGGTTCTTGGTCAGTGTTGTCCTTTTCTGCACCACAGTCCTCCATTCTAACCTCACTCTCTCTTTGTTGAGGAGGATTCAGTAAACTTCCTGGGTTAGACTTGTTTATTCTGAAAGCATCTAATTCTTTTATTAGTTTAGTCTCTCTTAGTTGAGTAGCTTCCAACTCCTTTTTCAGTTCACGCTCTCTCAGTTGAGAAGCAGCTAACTCCTTTTTTAGTTCACTCTCACTCTTTTTAGAGGCATCCAACTCCTTTTTTTAGCTCAGTTTCTCTCATTTGTAAAACTTCACAATTCTTTATTAGTTTATTTTCCCTTGATTTTAGTTTACTGTTCTCGGTTTCATAATCATTCTTAGATAATCTTCTCTCACTTTAGAAGTATCCAGTTCCTTTCTTAGTGAACTCTCCTTACTTCTGGATGTGTCCAACTCTGTTTTTAGTTCATTCTCTCTCTTTTTACAATCATCCACCTCCTTTTGTAGTTCATTCTCTCTATGTTTATACTCATCCATCTCCTTTTTTTGTTCATTTATAAGCTTGTCTTTCTCATCCAGTATGTTATTTATATTTAAAATTCTTTTCTTTTCCCAAGATTCAAATTCAGTTTCCATAAAGTTTTCATGGGCTGGTGGAATAAAGAACTTCATTTTTTTTATTTCCTACCATTTTTGAAACTTCACTGAAAAGTTCCTGAACACTTCTATCAGTGTCCTGAAGAAAATGATACCTCTGACCACATTTCTTGACACACTTCATTGAGGCAGGATCTGAACGCTTTTGTCCAGAACCTCGAACATGCAGCACCGTACTGTAGTCTAAGGCCTGTTTCCCAAACCCTGAAGCAACTGCTTTTAAGAGGTAATGCTCTTTTCCAATGTCACGTCCATCTCTAATCACTAAAAGAAATGCAGTTGGTCCAGGGAACGCTGCTGACACACATTTCCTAATGTCATTTTTGATTCTTTTGATTGCCCTGGAAAGAAATAAGGATGATCTCAAACGCTCCAACCAAGAAGAGGGACTGATGGCCACAGTGACATGTCTTCCCTGGACACGGTTCTCCTTCACCTCCCAATCTTCCAGGTCAGTTCTTTGTTGGTTCTGCTGATTCCTGAGTATGAACCTGCACGCCTCCTGATTAGTATAAAGTCATCACCTCCCAGCAGTATAAATCCACACTCTTCACTGGGGTCGGCTGAATGTGTGAATTTGGGTAAAGATGCTTCACCTGAGGAACACAATGAACAAATCACAGTTTTATTTTATAAGAACAAAAAAGCAATGAATAATAAAATATTTAAATAAATACTTTGTCATTATGAAAATTCATCATAGGTCACTGAACAATAATCTCAGAAGGTGAAACCAAAACATCCTGTACATTTTATTAAAGGGATATTCAGTTTTGAAAATTTCTTTCTTTCTATGTTGCTTGTAGTTATTACTCTCACACTTGGCAGTAATGAGTGGGGTTTTTCATTGACTAGTGATTGGTTTGTGACTTTGTAATCAACAGCAGTGAATCGTCATTCCTTTCATAAAAACTCATACTTAATTCTGATCGAAGAACTTAATAATATGTAAATATATTAAAGTACATAATGCTTTAATATAGAGGACATTTCTCTGCCTCATCCCAGGCAAATCTCATCATGAGCAATTAGATGTTCTGCCAGTTAATCCCTTCTTGATACTGAATGTCTGTTCTGTCTGGAACTATGACCAAGATCACTGCGACACCTCTAACAACTACCATGCCAGTTTTTTGTTCTTTTTTTTTTTTTACAAACTGTTCCAAATTAGTAGGTGTGGTGGTGCAGCAGACTACTGAATAGACTTTTGGTTTTCTCTCTCTTTAGCTCCCTCTACTACATGTTTAGAGTATCCCAGAAGAGATTAAAAAATATATCATCATATTAGAAATATATAATTGGGAGCTTGTCTGCTGCAGTGGGGAATGTTTGAAGCCATAACCAGTATCAACGTCAGAGTAACCAGTAGTCCTGCATCGGACACAGAAACTAAAGTGTTTACTTACAGAAGTTGACTCCAATTTGAAAAGCTAAAAAAACAAACAAAAACATTTCAACAAAAACATTAATTCAAGAAAAAACAAAAGCTGCAATGTAAACATACCTAGTTCAGTTCTCTCTGATTGTACTGTAAAAAAACCCCCAAAAACAGAGATAATATGTGGTGTTACCTCTGTATTTGTGTACACTATAATTTACGCTATATAGGGGAGAGTGGGGCACAACCTAACATGGGGCACATTTATTTAGTAGGAGAGAATGTATATGAATCACATAATAGTTAACAATATGGAATATATATATATATATATATACCAGTCAAAAGTTTGGACACTTTTAATTCAGTGTTTTTTGTTTAGGGATTTATTTTCTACATTCTAGAACAATACTGGAGATTTCAGAACTATGAAATAACACACATGGACTTCAGTAATCCATATGTAATGACAACAAAAAACAGTCGGTTGTTATTTTAAGACACGAAGGTCAGGTGTTCTGGAATAGTTCTTGCAAGAACAGTATCGTCAAGTGCATTTGCAAAACCCATCAAGCACCATGATGAAACTGGCTCACGTGAAGACCATCCCAGTAAAGCAAGACCAAAACTGACCTCTGCTGCAGAGGAGAAGTTCATTTAGAGTCACCAGCCTCAGAAATCACCAATTAACAGCACCTCAGATTAGAGGCGTTATGAAGGCTTTACAGAGCATCAGTGGCAGACATATCTCAATATCAACTGTTCAAAGGACATCATTGTGGATTTTGGCCGCCTTCAGCATTGTTTTACGATGTAGAAAGAAATAAACATCAGGAAAGACCATGGAATTAGAAGATTCCAAGAATTATTGGTAACATATATGAGTCACATAATAGTTAACATTACAGAATCCCTATTTTTATTTTACATAAAAAAGGAACAAAATAAAACAACATTAGCAACAACAATAATAATAGTAAAGAAAGAAAATAAAACAATTAAAAACAAAAAATCCTTCCACCCTGGGTCCTGGCTGTTTTAATTAGCGAATATACCAAACATACATTTAATTTACTGCTTCATCCGGGCCAACAGCCTGAAGGAACTGGCCTGAGGTTTGGTGTTGATAGCTCAAAAGCCTGCTGAGTTATAAACCTCCAAAGTTTTGAATGGAATTCTATGTGAAAAAGGCCACTTCAAGCTTCCGTACCTAGAATACCGTAATTCCGTTCACTTAGGAAAGTAATAGCAATAAACTTCAGATCAGGATGAACAACCTGAAAGCTCTAGGAGGAAGAGCAATTGATAAAAAATTGTCTAATAATAATAATAACTAGATTTTTAAAGTTCGTCATGACAAACTTTGACGTTGGCTTGACGAAGCAAGTAGTTGTGACTTCCGATGGTTTTAGGAGGCGAGTGGACAGACAGGGTGCTAATGTTTCTACAGGCGAGTGGACAGAAAGGGTGCCAATACTTTTGGAGGTGTACACGTAACCCTGTTCCTGAGCATTTGGATATGTCACATGTCTATATTGCAGTCATTTTGTGATCAGCTTATAAAGCAAAACAGAATTTTGGCTCTTTTAAGCGAACAAAATAATAATAACTAAACATGTACATTTCCTGAAGAAAATGTTAGTGGTGCTTGCCGTGGCAAAACTCGTCCCTGACCGCCAATACTTTTGGAGGTGAATGGTCAGATAGGGTGGCAAATATTTTGGATGCGAGGGGGTAGATAGGGTGCCACTACTATTAGAGACAAATGCATGAGTGCAAGTGATGTCATCAGAACGCTTATCATAGAGTTCTCCTCAATGTGCCGAGTGTTTTATTATGACACATGTCCATGGTGTGGTAATTTTGTGAATCCAGTTAATTGTGGGTTAACGTGCACGTGATGTCACGTGACGGCATCAAAAGTCATGTTACGAAGTTCTACTCCTTGTGCTGTCACGTGTATGTTGTTGTGATTTTGTGATTCCAGTTAATTGTGGGTTAATGTGCACGTGATGTCATCAAAATTCACGTCACAGTGTTCTCCTCATTGCGCTGTCACATGTCTATGTTGTGGTAATTTTGTGATTCCAGTTAATTGTGGGTTAACATGCATGTGACGTCACGTGACGCCTTCAAATTTCATGTCACAAAGTCCTACTCATTGTGTTGAGCGTTTAAAGAGTCACTTGTGTATGTTGGGGTAAAGTTGTGATTCCACTCATTTCGAAGACTGCCATGCACGTGAAGACGTGAGATAGTAACAGTGTGCTTTGCATAGCAAGCACCACTAATAAGCTTATAAAGCTAAACAGAACGTTGGCTCTTTTAAGCTAACATAATAATTGTGTTAGCAATACCAGCATGTGTGTATATGTATATATACTGTGTGTGTGTGTGTGTGTGTGTATAATTGGTGTAATTTGTTATTAATGGCTAGTATGTCTTTGTAATTTGCCTTTACATGTAATGATCGTTTTTTTTTTTAAATTAACATTATTTTGAAAAATCACATTCACATTTAAAATAATAAGTGGTATCGGTATCGGAAAAATTGTAACAAAAAGTATCGGTATCGTATCGTATTAAAAAATTGTGGTATCGCCCATCCCTACTCTGGATACCGCCCCTCCCCCTCACCCCACCACGATGTCCTGCCGACGTCAACTCGATGGGCGTGTCCACAGTGCTGTCGTTGACTCATGGACGCCATTATTGAGGGTGGATTACATCAGTAGCTCTTAAAGCCCTCGGACACGCTCTGTAGAGCGGTTTAACAAATGAAGGTAGGCTATTTTACTACGCACCAACTCATAAATCGGACATTTTGTGTTGTTTTATGTCTTCATATTACTAAGTGAATTCTTTTGACCTTGGCGAAATTTGGATTCCGGAAGTGTAGTTAAACTGTGCCGTAGCTGGCTCACAAGTCAGTAGTGGATGTATTTTTTCCTACCCGTATTCCGCATTTGTATTATGATTGGCTGCTTTTATGCGGTTACGTCGCTTTGTCCAATCGGTTGATTCAGATTTGGAAGATATAGCCAATCGTGGGTGAGAAGGCGGGATTTGTCGGATTACTGGTGTGGCATTGCTAGCTCTCCTGGTTTGATATATACATATGATTTTATTACGGATCGTAAACGCTATTTGAGAATATTTAAGCCAAATTTAAGTTATTTAATTAAACGTTAGTTAATTGTCACGCCTTCTGACACTTATAGTTAGTATAACAATCTGTTTTATTTTATTATCTGCTTAGAAGTATTACATGTGTACATCACGTTATCTTAAATCTCCCACTGCTTAAAAGATGTCAGAAATATTAATTATATGATAATCTCGTTGTAGAGATCAAGCAATAAACCTTAAAAAATACTTGACTTAAAAGTTCAGCCCTCACATCAGTGATGGTCATTTGATGTAGGATGGTCAGAGAGAACTGAAATTGTTTTGATTTCACTAAAATCTCATGAGCATCAGTTCACCTCAGTTTTCTTCTTTGTGTCATTGATGATCGATTTCTGTTTCTCTTTTGCCAGGTGACCCGCTGAGCCTAACCGTGACGATGCTGACCCGCCTTTTCAGGTTACACGGCCTCTTTGTGGCCTCACACCCGTTAGAGGTGATCGTGGGAACGATTGCAGTGACCATCTGCCTCATGTCCATGAACGCCATCGCTGGCGGTGACCAGATATGTGACTGGAAGCATCAGTGCCCCAAAGCACAAGAGGTATGTTTACCTAAAGGACGTTGATTCATGATTTTATTCCTAAAGGTCCATAAAGGGACCCGGTGACTAGACAGTAGAGATATCTGACTGAACGAAGGGGTGGAGATTGAACGCTCAAACTTGTATATCTCAAAATGACTGTTGAGTCATGTTCAGACATGGGACATGAATCGATAATGTATTAAAATGACTACATGTGATTTTACCTTAAAGGCAGAAATACGGTCAGAGCTGCTGCTGCTGTCAGCAATAAATCCACACCTTCTGACCAATCGGATTGAAGAATTCTTTCCATAATTCATGATCCAGTTAGCTTTGTGTCGTAACAATGTTATAACCATAACACAACAGATCATTCTGACTTTCTTCACTAACCCTGCTTGGAAATGAATCCCTTTCCTTTTACATTTCCAGAAAATTCTGAGCAGCGATATCATCATCTTGACGCTCACCAGGTGTACGGCCATCATCTACATCTACGTGCAGTTCAAAAACCTGAGGCAGCTCGGCTCCAAGTACATGCTCGGTGCGTGTCACCTTCTCCACACTCCAGATTTTTAAGGATCTTTAAATTCGTCATGAATTTTACGTCACTTACTTTGGTTGAACTGTGTGTATTCTCAGGCATCGCTGGACTCTTCACCGTGTTCTCCAGCCTCGTCTTCAGCATCGTGGTCATTCATTTCCTCGGCAAAGAGCTCACCGGCCTCAAGTAAGTCATGTGATGCTGTTTTTATTTGAGACTGTGTTGATTTAAAATCAACTAAAATAATCATGCGTATTTTTCCCATACAGTGAAGCGCTGCCTTTCTTCCTGTTGCTGATCGATCTGTCTAAAGCCTGCACGCTGGCAAAGTTCGCTCTCAGCTCCAACTCTCAGGTACGACTGAAAACCCAGAGCTAGTTACTTACTAACAGTGCTTTCTATGCTTTCTAACAGTCAGTGCTGAAGATGTAAAGCTTTAAAGTAGCAAGTTTTCTGACACGAGTGAGCGTCTTGCAGTTTCTCAGGAAGCGAGAGAGAGAGAGAGAGAGAGAGGCGCTTTACCTTTAATACTTCTTTTTAGTAAATAGCAATGGTTTGATCCTGCAGGAGGAGGTGAGGGAGAACATCGCTCAGGGCATGGCCATCCTGGGGCCGACCTTCACCCTGGATGCCGTGGTGGAGTGCCTGGTCATTGGAGTAGGAACCATGTCTGGTAAGAACAGCATGAAAAATAGAAGGATGAGTCTCTGTAGTCTGAGTTTTAACCTGTTTTTGTGCCTCATCTGAACCATACAACTTCGTGTGTGTGAGCAGGCGTGCGGCAGCTGGAGCTGGTGTGCTGTTTCGGCTGCATATCCGTCCTGGCCAACTACTTCGTCTTCATGACCTTCTTCCCTGCCTGCGTCTCTGTGGTGCTGGAGGTGAGAATCGGAGATGTAGATGTCATGCCAGACCTCAGGACATTGTTTACTGTGTGTCTGTGTGCGTGCATGTGTTTGTGTGTGTGTGAGATTAGGTAGTGTGAGCATGGACACTGTGTGTGTGTATTGCGTTTATAAGTGACTTGTTTCTCTCTTGCAGCTTTCCAGAGAGAGCAGAGAGGGACGGCCCATCTGGCAGCTGAGCCAATTTGCTCGCGTCCTGAAGGAAGAAGAGGACAACAAGCCCAACCCTGTCACACAGCGCGTCAAAATAATCATGGTGAGAATTGCAGACTGACCAAAAATCAAAATATATATTTATATCTGTATTGAATTGGATACTATACTGTAGCAGTAATAGTAGTAGTAGTGTCATTGTATAATTGTGTGTGTGTGTGTGCAGTCCCTGGTGCTGGCGTTGGTTCACGCACACACACGCCTGCTGGCCGAGTCTCCTTCCAGTAACTCCTCCGGCTCTGCGGTGGATCTGCATAGCCCCAACATGGACACACAGTCGCCCATGACCAGGTACGACCACCTTTCATTTAAATTCTCCTGATTATTGTTCTTTTTGACATTTAATTTGGATCAATGACTCTCTCTCTCTGTCTCTGTCTCTCTGTCTCTCTTTCTGTAGCTTGGACATGGAGCAGGTCATCACTCTGTCTCTGGCTCTGTTGCTGGCTGTGAAGTACGTCTTCTTCGAGCAGGCCGAGACCGAGTCGTCCTTGTCAATCAAAACCCCACAGACCTTCCTGTCCAGTAGGAGAGCAGGTGAGGAGTGCTGTAGGAGGGAGGTAGCTTTACCAAGAATGTCACACACCCTGAACGCCTGCATGAGTCCGGCTACGATTTGCACTACAGACACCAGAGGTAAACTAACTATAACTTTTTTTTGTTTGCACTTCTTCCTTTCGTCTTCCTTTCATCACAGACACTCAGAGTTTGTGTTTTATTTCTGAAGGATGTCTGTTTTTTTTTCGGGGTTAGATAAAGAGACTCAGCAGCAGGCTGTGTCGTGTCCGTCTGCTCAGAAACGTACAGCACAAGAAGAGTCAGAGGAACGAGAAACACCAAGCTCTAAAACTTCAGTCCATCCTCGTCCTCTGAGCGAGTGCCTGAGCATCCTCAGAGACCCACAGGTACAAAACCAGACACTCTCACAAACGCTTCAGTTCAGTACACCATAGAAACAGAAATGATAATGAAATTACAATTGGATTGTAGTGGTGATGTGTGTGTGTGTGTGTGTGTGTGTGTGTGTGTAGCAAGGACCACGTTGCCTGAGTGATGCTGAAGTAATAGCACTGGTTGAGAACAAGAGCATTCTGGGATACCGCCTAGAGTCGGAGCTGGAGACTCCAGAAAGGGGCGTGGCCATAAGGAGGGAGATGTTGGGGTCTAAGTTGCCCCGCCCTTCAGCCCTGAAGAACCTCCCCTACACAGGCTATGATTACTCCAAGGTACAGATTCAGCTGCTTTTATTCTTAATTCTCCAAACCAACATGTTTACTTTTTGTTTGTTTGTTTGTTTGTAGATGGATTTTTGTTTAAGCTGATGTTATCTCTTGTCTCATGGTCAGGTAATGGGCACAAACTGTGAGAATGTGATTGGCTATGTGCCTGTGCCAGTGGGCGTGGCTGGACCTCTGCTATTAGATGGGAAGGAGTTTTATGTTCCCATGGCGACGACGGAGGGCTGTTTGGTAGCCAGCACCAATCGAGGATGCAGGGCCATCACTGTGAGTCTTTCCCTTTCTATCTGTTCCTTTTCTTTTACATCCAGCTCACTGTCTTTTCTTTCTTTCTTTCTTTCTTTCTTTCTTTCTTTCTTTCTTTCTTTCTTTCTTTCTTTCTTTCTTTCTTTCTTTCTTTCTTTCTTTCTTTCTTTCTCACTCTCTCCATTGTAGTTTCTTTTCTGTTAATTATAATTAGTATTATTAATTATTATTATATAGTTAGTTATAATGTTCTCTCTCTCTCTCTCTCTCTCCGTAGCTCTCAGGTGGAGCGAGTGGCCGTGTCCTGGCAGACGGGATGACTCGGGGTCCAGTTGTCCAGCTGCCATCAGCGTGTAAAGCTGCAGAGGTGAAGTCCTGGTTGGAGAGCTCTGACGGCTTCAGTGCACTTAAACACGCCTTCGACAGAACCAGCAGGTCAGAGAAAAAAGAGCTCATGAAGGAACTGCACAGTGACGTGATACTGTAGCTAATCCTCCTAAACTGATATTGTATCTCCTTCTATATATCATACTGTATCTCCTCCAGTATCTCCTTCTATATCATACTGTATCCCCTCCAGCATCCTCTCCAGCATCCACCAGTATCCCCTTTGTATCTTCACCTGTATCTCCTCTAGTATTGCCTCTCCACCTGTATGAACTTTGTATCTCCAGCAGTATCCCCTGTTGTATCTCCTCTAGTATCCCCCCGTATCTCCACCAGTATCCCACCATATCACTGCCTGTACCTCGGCAGTATCCACATCAGTATTTCTCCACCAGTATCCCCCTGTATCTCCACTAGTATCCCATCCTGTAT
This sequence comes from Hemibagrus wyckioides, assembly GCF_019097595.1. Classification (NCBI taxonomy): domain Eukaryota; kingdom Metazoa; phylum Chordata; class Actinopteri; order Siluriformes; family Bagridae; genus Hemibagrus; species Hemibagrus wyckioides. The sequence goes on from NC_080727.1 coordinate 2,949,968, forward strand.
CTCCTCTAGCATCCCCTCTGTGTTTGCATCAGTATCTCCTTTAGTATCTCCCCCATATCCTGCCATATCTCCACCAGTATCCCCTCCTGTATCTCCTCTAGTATTGCCTCTCCACCTGTATGAACTTTGTATCTCCAGCAGTATCCCCTGCTGTATCTCCTCTAGTATCTCCCCATATCTCCACCAGTATCCCACCGTATCACCTCCTGTACCTTGCCAGTATTCCCGTCAGTATTTCTCCACAAGTATCCCGTCCTGTATCTCCTCTAGCATCCCCTCTGTATTTGCATCAGTATCTCCTCTAGTATCCCCCCCATATCCCACCATATCTCCGCCTGTATCTTCATCAGTATCCCCTCCTGTATCCCCGCCAGTATTCCTTCCTGTATCCCCGCCAGTATCCCCTGCAGTATCTCGTCTAGTAACAAAGCGCAGGCTTTACATTTGCATCTTAGCAATTTGAATATAATAATTTTGTTTGTAAAACCAGTGTAGCTTGTGTGTGAACTTTAATTATCATTTTTTGCTCTTGATGTTTAATTTATTGTGGAGTTTATAGAGTGTTTCTGATAATTTGATGTCTTTATTAGAGTTTTGAGTTTGTTAGGGTGAATCTTCTGAAGTGTGTGTGTGTGTGTGTGTGTGTTGCATTGCAGGTTTGCTCGTCTTGACCGGCTGCAGGTGTGTCTGGCGGGCAGGAATCTCTACATCCGCTTCCAGTCTGAGACCGGTGACGCCATGGGCATGAACATGCTGTCTAAGGTGTGTTCTGTGTAATACCTCCTGTAATAAAATCTATGCGGTAATGACTCCTGTGCCCCATGTAATAACTCCTGTAATAACATCTATGCGGTAATGACTCCTGTGCCCCATGTAATAACTCCTGTAATAACATCTATGCGGTAATGACTCCTGTGCCCCATGTAATAACTCCTGTAATAACATCTACACAGTAATAACCCCTGTGCCCCATGTAATAACTCCTGTAATAACATCTACACAGTAATAACCCCTGTGCCCTGTGTAATAACTCCTGTAATAACATCTACACAGTAATAACCCCTGTGCCCTGTGTAATAACTCCTGTAATAACATCTACACAGTAATAACCCCTGTGCCCTGTGTAATAACTCCTGTAATAACATCTACACAGTAATAACCCCTGTGCCCTGTGTAATAACTCCTGTAATAACATCTACACAGTAATAACCCCTCTGCTGTGTGTGTGTGTGTATAGGGTACAGAAGAGGCATTACGCAGACTGCAAGAGCAGTTTCCCGAGCTTCGCGTGTTAGCCGTCAGCGGAAATTACTGCACCGATAAAAAACCCGCAGCCGTCAACTGGATCCATGGCCGAGGGAAATCCACCGTGTGTGAGGCCACGATTCCGGCTAAAGTGGTACGAGAGGTAAGTGCACGGAGATAAATGCTAACCAGCTAATGATACTACAGCAGTGCTGACTCCTCCAGTCTGACCGGTGGCTCTACGGCTCCCTCTAGGTGCTGAAGACGAGCACTGCGGCTCTGGTGGAGCTGAATATCAGTAAGAACCTGGTGGGATCGGCGATGGCCGGCAGTATTGGAGGCTTCAACGCACAGGCCGCTAACATCGTAGCCGCGATTTACATCGCGTGTGGACAGGTGAGGTCTGAAACTCTGGTGGAAAATTAATATATAAAACATTTGGTTTCTCTGTTATGGAGTTGATGATGTGATCATGTGTCAAAGCATGTCATTGATGTGTGTGTGTGTGTGTGTGCAGGACCCAGGTCAGACAGTAGGCAGCAGTAACTGTATCACTCTAATGGAGGCTGTCGGGCCAGACGGAGAGGATCTGTGTATTTCCTGCACGATGCCATCTATAGAGTTGGGCACCATTGGAGGGGGCACAAACTTACCACCACAGCAAGCCTGTTTACAGGTTCGGACGCCATTTTGTTGTTTTCTTCAGCTCAGCTTTGCCTTTTATGGTGTTTTGTGGGTGTGGCTAGACACAAACAAGCAAATCTTAGCTTTTTGTGTGTGTGTGTGTGTGTATAGATGCTGGGTGTACAGGGTGCGAGTGCAGACCGTCCTGGGGAGAACTCGCGCACCTTGGCGCAGGTGGTGTGTGCGACGGTGATGGCGGGAGAACTCTCGCTCATGGCCGCTCTCGCTGCAGGACACCTCGTCAAGAGTCACATGACTCTGAACAGGTACATACATACACACACAGAGGCGCGTTTTGCTATTCTAACAGCGCTTTGGTGTGTCTATTACACTCTCTCACACACACACACAGGCGCATTTTGCTATTCTAACAGCCCTTTGGTGTGTCTATTACACTCACACACACACACACGCACACACACACACACACACACACACAGAGGCACTTTTTGCTATTCTGACTGCACTCTGTGTAATCAGTCACGTTGCTTTTTCTTTCACCAGATCAAAAGTCAACCTCTCGGAAATGTGCGGTTCGATGGGGAAGACTCCTTCCTGACGGTGCGTTCAGGAGCTACAACATAAGGACTGCCGAAAGTGACTCTTAGGAAAAAATAAAATAGTAAAACTCTGCCTTTTAAGGTCAGCAGGAGCACGCTGACCCGAGCGCAGGCAGAACCTGGAGAAATAAATCCTTCTGAAGTCCATGTTTGTGCTTCTGGAGCAGCTTTGCACTAGTGTTTGGACAGCGATGAATGTCTGTATGCTGTAACCTTGAAGTATTGTGACTGTGTTGAACCTCGCTACGTCCAGTCGGAGGAGGCGGAGAAGGACGAGGCGGGTGTTTTCTTTAAACCTAATAACAACCACTACACGCGTAACAATTCTTCAGTACACTAACTTCTGAATCCGTTAAGAGAATGCCTGCTTTGTACCGATAGCTGTGTGTGTGTGTGTGTGTGTGTGCTGAAGGTCAGAGTGTGAAATAAAAGTGTGTTTAATTCACTGGATCTGAAACAACTGAACAAACCCTCTGAAAGTGAATGTACTGAGCTGGACTGATTAATGACGGAATTAACGAACGTCACGGTACATTTTATCCATTTACTGTTACGTTCATTGTTGTGGAACGACAGTTATAACAGGTCTCACACACACACACACACACAGGCGACTCTTCTGCCCGATCCTGCAACTTAAATACCAGTAAAGCCATGTGACTGGTTTGCTTCATAAACATCACTGTTAAATCAAATGTATTTTAAATTAATTTAAATTCATGATTGTTTTTGTTTTGTTTTATAAAATGCCAAAAAATGTCAAATAAATAACAGCGCTGTTATTCAGATCGGCTGGAAAGTGAGTTGTCGTTAAAACGCATGTTCTTTATTTTTGATGAAATAATTTTTGAGGGATTTATTTATTTATTTTTTCCAAAATTTACATAACACAATCAACGATGTATCCATTACCTGAAGAATTTCTTTTTCTGTGGTAATGGATGCCAAAAAAATGGATGGATTTTACCTGTGTGTAACAATCCCTGTTTATACTGCAAAGGAAAAAGGAGACAGAGAAGAGAATAATACAGTGGGGTTGCCACAAATAATAAACATAAAAATCCACCCTTTATGGAACATTAAAAATATTCTGTGGGGTGGCAATAATTTTGCACATATACTGGAGACATAATTTAAATGCCTATTATGTGTGAACATATTGTTCTAAAGTCCACCCCCTTTAAAAAAATAATTAAAAAAATAAAAAGAATTATATTGCCAAACGTTTTGGGACGTCTGCCTTCACACGCACATGAATGTAATATGGAGTTGGCCCGCTCTTTGCAGCTAGAACAACTTCAACTCTTCTGGGAAGGCTTTCCACAAGGTTTAGGAGTGTGTTTATGGGAATTTTTGACCATTCCTCTAGAAGGACATTTGTGAGGTCAGGCACTGATGTTGGATGAGAAGGTCTGGCTCACAGTCTCCGCTCTAATTCATCCCAAAGGTGTTCTATGGGGTTGAACACCAAACTCTCTCACCCATGTCTTTATGGACCTTGATTTGGTCACTGGTGTGCAGTCATGTTGGAACAGGAAGGGGTCATCCCCATAGCTGTCCAAAATGTCTTGGTATGAAGCTGAAGCATTAAGAGTTCCTTTCACTGGAACTAAGGAGCCGAGCCCAACCCCTGAAAAACACCACCTGAACTCAGTGAATTGGAGGGGTGTCCCACTTTTGGCAATATAGTGTAGGACTCGTGAATTTGTGTTATTACATCATATATCATCATCAGAATCCAGTATGCAAATGAATGGCTGTGAAGGAGAAATGTGAGTCTATGGGGTTCTTTTTTGGTACAGAAAAAATATCTTCGGTCAAATAATCAGACCACACGCTGCAGTAAGACGTCTTTCTCTTTATTTCTGTAGAAACACTCGACAGAAGTGCTGCATTTTCACTCTTTTTCCTCCTGCATTCATTCCGTTCAGACGCTGTTAGTGTAACTATTTTATTTACAGAAACATTGGTTTTTATTCCAACTACATTACATTCAGTGCAAATGCAACAAATAACAAACTGTACTGGGATTAGAAGGACGTCTGATTCTTCAGCACACACACACACACACACACACACTTCACTGGGGTGCAAAACTCCACTCCTCTGGTCACAGCATCACCGCTGTTTATTTGAATGCAGATAAAATCATCTGTTTCACGTGTGAGAGAGGATCGGATGAGACATCAATTTGATTTAAAAAAGGAAAACGAAAAATTTAACGAAACAGTCGTGAGGAATGGAGTGGAGCAGCCGTGTGTTGAGTGGAGCTAGTAAAGAGGGCCAAGGTTTCCCTCAACATCCGTCATTAACAGTCCTCTGCCTCTTACAGAGCGAGCCTCAGAGGGGTCGTGACTCCAAGCGCTCTCCGTGTTAAACGTGTTCCTTACATCACTATAAATAATCAATAATCAATTTCAACCAAATTCTAGCAATTTCACCTTGCATTCCTCTCTCTCTCAAAAAAAGGCTTGTTTATCGCTCTGTACGAAGGAATTCATTTGGAAAAATCGTCTGCAGCAGGATTCACACAGGATCTGGAAAATCTTTTATTGTTGCTCTTCCAAGTTTTGGGTAAAATTCCACATGAGGAGACTCGCTAATGTGAAATAAAACGAAACGATCGATCAGTTTCGAGTCACGTGATGAAAAGCTTTAAAATTTCAACTTGCTTTTCGATGAGAGCAAAAGTAATGGCACCCCGTGAAAAGCGAAAGCGCTGCAGAGTCTGTGTGAAATCTGGTGCTCTGCAGTAGCCGAGCTGTTGGATAGATTTAGATTTATGGGATTTTGCCCGCAGGTGGCGCTCTTTCCCTGCTTTTTCATCACTCTCTCACTACTTTTTCGCTGCTCTTTCATTGCTCTCGCACTGCTCTCTCATCGCTCTCCCATGGCTCTCTCAGTGCTCTTATCATTCTCACTGCTCTCTCATCACTCTCTCAACACTCTCTCTGCTCTCTCGCTTCTCCTTCATCGCGCTCTCACTGCTCCTTCATCGCGCTCTCACTGCTCCTTCATCGCGCTCTCACTGCTCCTTCATCGCGCTCTCACTGCTCCTTCATCGCGCTCTCACTGCTTTCTCACCATTTCATCGTTTTCAGCTCACTACATGCAAATCATCTGTGCTTGGCCATATACAAATATCCTGATCATTGTAGGAACTTTTAGCTCCCTAAACTTCCCTAAAAGACAAAGATAAATGAGGCCCAGTGTTTAATCAAATAGAAAATAAACCCATTATGGCGTAATCGCTGAAAGACGCTTGACTTTTTTTTTTCCTTTTTCTTTTTTACTTTAAACTCCCCCCCCCCCCCCCTTTGTTTAGGGCTTTAACGTTTAGAGAAACCTCGCATCAGCAACGCTCAGGTCACGTGATCAGACTGAGGCACTTCGCTAATGATTTATACGTAGGTCCGACGCCTCGGATCGTCCCGGCCGCACGAACACACACTGTTGAGTGTGTACTTCATCATACTTCTCGTTTGCACGCACACACGCACACACACGTCTCCTCAAAACCCCACCCCCCACCACCCCTGACTCTAAGGCATGTGGAGTTGGATGAATCACGCACAAAGCACTGGCTGACCGCAATCCCACACACATGAAGCACGTAATTAGAAATTATATACAAGTCAATCAAGATGTAAAGCCTTTCCGCATCGTATTAAAAAAGATCCCGCTGTCGTCGTCTATCACTACGGATTCTTAATTGTGCTACAGTACGCCAGCGTGTCTCTGACATACACAAGTACAACTAAAAACAGATCCAGAGACAAAAAAAAATCAAACCACAAAAAAAAGAATCTCCTCATCAGCACCAGGATCCGGGCTTCATCAAGGAGATGGAGACGGAGAAAAAAAAAAGGCAAACTTCATGGGTCATGTTGTAGGTCATAGGTCAATGACAGCCCTCTCCGAGTTCAGGATAGTTCTAATATCTGACCCAAGCGAGTATTTCCTTCTTTTTTTTTTTTTTTTTTAAATTAGCAGCATGGGGGTGGGGGGAAAAAAAGCAATGAATTCTAGGACCAACCGGCTCAACGAAAGGGAAAACTAAAAGCGAGCGGTCCTTCCGCGCTTCGGCTCCGTTAAATAAACCTGTTCTGTAAATCTCAGATCCATCCATCCATCCATCCATCCATCCCAATATCAATATACATCTCTGCTGACATGACAGAACCAACGCTGAGGTTTGGCGACCGGTCCTCTCAGAGCGCTGCAGGGGTTAAAGCCTCGGGAACGCTTGAAGCCGACGCACATCTATACTGAGGGCCGCTGCAGAGGATCGTGGGTAATGTGGGTAGCTTCCGGGGGCAGCCAAAGGGTCTGGACATTCAGGAGGAAGAGGAGGAGGATGAAGAGGAGGAAGACGGCCTGCAGTGAGAGGAAGGTCCTCAGGGCCGTTGTAGCTGGGAGTGTAGAGAGGGGGCGCTGTACACTGACGATCTACACACAAAAAGAGACAATGTTACACACTGAAGGACGCCTCCATCCATTCATCCATCCATCTATCCATCTATGCATATATCCATCCATCTATGTATATATTCGTCCATCCATCCATTCATCCATCAACTTTAAGCCATTTAATTATCCATCTGGCCATGGAGCTAGCCATCTATCTACCTAGTCTCCTCATCCGTCCATCTATCATTCCAGCCATCTATCTATCCATCCCTCCATACACTTTTCAAACAACTATCTAACCACTCGTTCATCCACTTGTCCATCCACTCATCCATCTACTATCTATCCATTTATCATCTATTTTCCATCTAACTACTTAACAATCAATCTAACTACTTATCCATCTATCTATTTAACTAACTTATTCATCCATCCATCCATCCATCCATCCATCCATCCATCCATCCATCTCATTCATCATTTCATCCATCATATCTATCATTTACCCATATAATTATTCATCTTGCCATTAATCCATGGAGCTAGCCATCTATCTACCTAGTGTCCTCATCCATCCATCTTTGAAACCTCTATCCATCCATTCATCCATCCATCTATCCATCCATCCATCTCTATGCACTGTATACACATCTACATCTTATCTACCATGCATCTCTTTAATCTAAGCTTCCATCCATCCATCCATCAGTTAGCAGGTAATTTAGTTTATGTTTTTTAAAAACAATACATTTTGACTAAACTGTGAGAGAAAGTTCTGGAAGATTCACCTGAGCTCTCAGAAGAGGATGGGCTTGCCGGCAGTTTTCTCCTGAACGTAGGAGGTGAAACGTTTCAGGAATTTGGGGTATTCCCGCTTCGCTACGGCTCTCAGGACAGACGCAGGAGCCCAGCCTCCGGGGTTTACTGCACCACAGGATGACGACACAATAAATAAATAATAACAACAACAATAACTCCTTGTATGTATAAAAATTTAGAATTAACTGACCGTTGGCCACGTATGTGATTTTACACAGGATGTTGTCTCTGCTGATCTCTTTGTTGCCCTCCGGTGGACTGACCAGCGTCTGGCAGATCATGGCGATGTTGATTTTGGCACGGACGCATCTGCTGCTCGGCTGAAAGGAACAAAACAGGGGGATATTTTAAGTGAGGATAAAGTAGAAACTGCCCTCAGATCACCTGATCAGGAGAGAGAGGGTCAGTCTCTCAGCAGTTCAGACACACTCCACATGTCCAACACGCAGGAACAAGATCACTCACACATCCTCAATTACTGATGGACAGAATTATTGCAATAATTGTATCGAAAGACAGACAGACAGACAGACAGACAGACAGACAGACAGACAGACAGACAGAAAGAAAGACAGAAAGAAAGACAGAAAGAAAGAAAGAAAGAAAGAAAGACAGAAAGACAGAAAGACAGAAAGACAGACAGACAGACAGACAGACAGACAGACAGACAGACAGACAGACAGACAGACAGACAGACAGACAGACAGACAGAAAGAAAGAAAGAAAGAAAGAAAGAAAGAAAGAAAGAAAGAAAGAAAGAAAGAAAGAAAGAAAGAAAGAAAGAAAGAAAGAAAAGCTATGTAGACACTTAGCTATATTTGTGTGTGTGTGTGTGTGTGTGTGTGTGTGTGTGTGTGTGTGTGTACCTGGGCGTTGTCGTGGTCCACTGAGAAGTTACACACTATCCAGGTGTCAGGGTCGTTCTCGTTGCTGGCCATGATTTTCCTGATGGCCGATAAATACAGCACATCTCTCTGTGACGCAGGCCACACCCTCTGCAGGACAGAAACCAATCAGAAGTCAGAAACCTCCTGGGTCATTAACACACTGCTGAGCTGCTGGTCAGACGCTCACCTTGTGGGTCTGGTAGATGATGATGGCGTTATCCGACAACGTCTCCACTATGCTGAAGTTTTCAACCGTAGCTGGGAATAAAAAAAAAAAGATTAATTAACTAAAACGTCATCTGTGTGTGTGTGTGTGTGTGTGTGTGTGTGTGTGTGTGTGTGTGTGCGCGCACGTGTGTGTGCTCTCTACTGAATCTCTTTCAGCTCATCCTGTCTCTTACTAAAACTAGCTGCCCAGATTAGCATGCTAATGGTTTTGTTAGCATGTTAGCATGAACCCCAGGTGGATGATGGGTATTTCCAGAGTGGACAGAGATCTGCATTACAGAATTATGTGAAGAAGCCATCAGGCCGCACTGGACCATTTACCCTGCTGTCCCTCAGGCTTCAAGCACATGACCAGTGCACATGAACTTTAACTGAAGCCAATGAACGCTGATCAAAATTATTATAAAGTGCATTAGAGGAACATCAAGGAAAATGAAGAAGTATTAAATCGATAACGAGACGAAATCTGAGATCTGAGCTTTATTAGAGAGAGAGAGAAAGAGAGAGAGAGTGAGCAAGCGAGAGAGACAGAGAGAGAGAGAGAGCGTGAGCGAGAGCGCGAGCGAGCGAGAGAGAGAGAGAGAGATTCGATGATGCAATGCTGTGTAGGATTAGATTTTGTGTGCGCGCGCCTGTGTGTGTGTGTGTGTATGCACCCCTATGTGTATATATGTGTGTGTGTGTGTGTGTGTGTATGCACCCCTATGTGTATATATGTGTGTGTGTGTGTGTGTGTGTGTGTGTGTGTGTGTGTGTGTATGCACCCCTATGTGTATATATGTGTGTGTGTGTGTGTGTGTGTGTATGCACCCCTATGTGTATATATGTGTGTGTGTGTGTATGCACCCCTATGTGTATGTGTGTGTGTGTGTGTGTGTGTGTATGCACCCCTATGTGTATATATGTGTGTGTGTGTGTGTGTGTGTGTATGCACCCCTATGTGTGTGTGTGTGTGTGTGTGTGTGTGTGTGTGCACCCCTATGTGTATATATGTGTGTGTGTGTGTGTGTGTGTGTGTGTGTATGCACCCCTATGTGTATGTGTGTGTGTGAGTGTGTGTGTGTATGCACCCCTATGTGTATATATGTGTGTGTGTGTGTGTGTGTGTGTATGCACCCCTATGTGTATGTGTGTGTGTGTGTGTGTATGCACCCCTATGTGTATGTGTGTGTGTGTGTGTGTGTGTGTATGCACCCCTATGTGTATGTGTGTGTGTGTGTGTATGCACCCCTATGTGTATATATGTGTGTGTGTGTGTATGCACCCCTATGTGTATGTGTGTGTGTGAGTGTGTGTGTGTGTGTATGCACCCCTATGTGTATGTGTGTGTGTGACTCACTTTCCCAGTCGTTGCGGACCTCCGTATCCCAGAAGTAATGGCACACCTCGTGACCTGTTACACCTTTCACTGCGTGTGTGGCTTTCAGAGGGTCCAACACGATGCCGTTCTCCTCGACCTCTCTCCTGTACACCTACACACACACACACACACACACACACACACACACACACAAACACACCTTTTATTAATGCACTCATAAAAAAGTCTGTACAAAGATTTTGTGTTAGAAATGCAGAAATGTTTTCAAATTTAATCGGTCATCCTTATGGGGTCCAGCAAAAAGGTCATAACGGTCAGATATTCCTGTTTTTATGAGGAAATTTGATGTTATGTAGTTTTATCAGCTTTCTACTAGCAAGTCTTTATTACCAGTTACCTAGCAACAACATTTTAACCAAAAAAAAACAAAAGTGAATTCAAGGTCCCTCCTCCTCCTCCTCACCTTCATCTCTCCCTCCTCGACCACCAGCTGCCAGTTCGCATCTCCGCCCACATCCTGCAGGGAGTAGGTCATGTGACTCTGTACCATCTCCTCCACCTATCAGAAACACAGGAAGATGGGAAGGAAGAGGAAACGTCAGGGTCAGAATTAATTTTTTTTTCAGGGTTCGAGATGTCCACATGCAGCATCATGCATAATGACCAGTCAGTGCTGTGGGCTGAAAGAGAGATATTCTGAGAATGAGAGACAGATCTCTTCTAGCTGTAGTGTAGAGCTCAAAATAAATAAATAAAATAAAACACTCCAGACACCAGATAGAAAAAAATGGAGAGAGAGAGAGAGAAAGAAAAAAGAATTGTGTAAGAAAGAAAGAAAGAAAGAAAGAAAGAAAGAAAGAAAGAAAGAAAGAATTGAGTAGAAAAAAAAGAAAAAATTAAGTATAAATAAACTAACAAACAAACACACACTGGAGAGCAGACATGTCGCATTACTATACTGGGGGTCAGGGGGTCAGTGTGTATATCTTAGGTGAGGTTGTGTCTCATGCTTGATGTGTACACATGCTGTGGTGCAGCTAGGTGGCGCTGTTACCTCAGCACTGAACCTGTGCTCATGATGACGCACGGGACTGAGCACTACATCACAGGACAGAGGGGAGGTGGGCGGAGTTGGGGGCTGGAGCACAGACACAGGATGGAGAGACAGTGAGAAGGAACGTCGGAGACGGGAATATAAGACGTGATGACGTCTGGAAATTCCCGATCAGGAAAGACTAGCGTGTGTAAAGGAAACGTGTCATCCCTTCATGTGGGGTTTAGTTAAAAGGGGCCGGCTCACCTTCTCGGCGAATCGGTGCGTCCCCATCGTGGAATAGATGTCTCCGCAAGGCATGGGGCTCGGTCTCTGTATCCGAGATTTTTCTGTCTGGAAAACAGGAACACGTGATCGAATAATCAACTAATAATGATCTTTTTTCTTCGTAACACGGATAATAAACGCTTGGACGTGATTGGTGGAATAGTTTTGCCAACCTGTTCCTCTATTTTGTCTTGTCTGTCAAGAGCGGCTTCCACAGCGTCGAAGAACTCATCCTCGTTTATCAGACTGTTCGGGCCCTCCTGAGGACAGAGAGAGAGAGAGAGAGAGAGAGAGAGAGAGAGAGATATTATAGAGAATTAGAATATTAGCTACAGGTCAGTTGGATTAAACATGCAGTACTTCACTGTAACTCTGACTGTAATTCCCTGAACACAGGTGTGTTTAAGATTAACACCTCATCTCAGCAGCACACAGGTTGAAGTTAGATGAACTGAACATTTGGTAAGGGGGTGGATCATCTCTGGGGGGTAAGAATCCACTGCCCACGGCCAAGTTCAACACTGACCACACTTCTAAGATGGAAACCGGCACTTCTTATCAGCTCCAGTGTTTTGTTGTGTAATAAACACGCAGAGGAAACTTGGCCATAAAACTCCAGATTTACGAGCTGATAACCCCCACCCCACCCCCCACAGTGGCTGTAGAGAGCAAAGCGTTCTCTATCGCCCAGAAGTGATGCCCGGAAACATCTGGAAACATCTGGTACTGTATCTGTACATAAGTCAAACAAGCCTTTGATGATGTCAGCAAGTCACATGACCATGAGGTCATCACAGGATTAAATACAAATCTATCCATCCATCCATCTTTCTTTTCTACTACATTATTTCTATCTATCCATCCATCCATCTTTCTATCTATCCATCTATCCATCCAGTAGTCAATCTTTCTATCCTTTTTTCTTTCTATCCATGAATCTATCCATCCAGTAATCAATCTTTCTTTTCCTTTCTATCTATCCATCCATCCATCCATGCATCCTTGGTTTATTCATTCTTTCCTATATTCCTCCATTCCTCCTTTCTCTCCTACTCAATTCTTTCTTTCTTTCTTCTTCTTTTCTTTATTTTCTGTACAGGGGCAGAAAAATGTAGAAATACAGGAGTATCCCTTTAATTCCTCCAAATCCCTTTAAAGGCTCTGTAGTTGCCCTTGTCATTCTTATCATCATTCATGTTATTGTTTCGTAGATAAGGAATAATTACTGGTGTTTACTTATTCATTTTCATCATGACGACTGAATAGTTCTCTCTCATTTTTTAGAATCTGGTCATTTGTACACAAAGACCACGGCCTTACAGTTCAAATATAATAAAACACTAAACAGTCCGATACTCGCGTTCAATTTTAACCTTCCTGATAGCAGAATCGTGGAAAAAAAAATAACTCACCTCATAATCCGGGCCTCCGAAATGAGATTTCTTCTTCAGCTCGGACAATGCGGATTTATAGGCCTCCTCCACTCTCCTCCTTTTCTCCGTCTCCTACAGGCAGACAGGGAGAGCGATTGAGCGAATGAATGAACGGATGAATGAGAGATGTAGGAGGGCGAGAGAGCCCGAGAAAGAATGAAGGAGATACAGAGAGAGAGAGAGAGAGAGAGAGAGAGATAGCAGGAGTCACACTTTAGAGTTTATTACAATACATGTTCTCGTATTATGAGCCATGAGATGTTATTAAGCCATGTTGTTCCATGATAGACAAAATGACCGGTCTGTAAAATGACCAACTAATTAAATCGTTCCTTTAATAACCATCGAGTGTTAGGACTTTTCCACTGTGGCTCACACTTACACCACTGTATGTTCTGTTATTATTATGAAAGAGGAAGAGGAAGAGGAAGGGGGAAGCTCAGTGGTTACTTTAGAGGATGCTCAGACTGGAAGCGGAAGAGGATGATGAGGAAGACTAGGCTCAGTGTGGTTACTTTAAGAGGATGTCAGGATGCTCAGACTGGAAGAGGTAGAGGAAGAGGAGGAAGAAGAAGAGGAAGCTCAGTGGTTACTTTGAGGATGCTAAGATGCTCAGACTGGAAGAGGAAGAGGAAGGGGAAGGGGAAGCTCAGTGGTTACTTTAAGAGGATGTCAGGATGCTCAGACCAGAAGCGGAAGAGGATGATGAGGAAGAGGAAGCTCAGTGGTTACTTTAAGAGGATGTCAGGATGCTCAGACCAGAAGCGGAAGAGGATGATGAGGAAGAGGAAGCTCAGTGGTTACTTTAAGAGGATGTCAGGATGCTCAGACTGGAAGAGAAAGAGGAAGAGGAAGCTCAGTGGTTACTTTAAGAGGATGTCAGGATGCTCAGACCAGAAGCGGAAGAGGATGATGAGGAAGAGGAAGCTCAGTGGTTACTTTAAGAGGATGTCAGGATGCTCAGACTGGAAGAGAAAGAGGAAGAGGAAGCTCAGTGGTTACAGCACTGCTATGCTACAGATTGGATCCTAAACAAGTACTGAATGTATAATGAAGTGGAATTAGACGTCCAGTATCCAGTCTGTAGCACAGCAATGCCTTAACCACTGAGCTTCCTCTTCCAGTCTGAGCATCCTGACCTTGATCTGCCAGTGACTAAGGATGAATACACACACAGAAAAAAGCATGAACACATGGAACTTTCTTTGTCTCGCAAACTTCAAATCTGACCGCTTGCTGTCTTAAAGTAAAACCTCACCCTAACATGACTGTTCTGATTTTGTACACCTCCAGTCTAGATGACAACGTTTCAGGTACTGAAAAGCATTAGGCACCAGCATCAGCATAGCTGAGCTACAACTGTGAGCAAGACCCTTCACTCTCAATCGCTCAGTTAGTGGTAAAGGTAGTGATTGAAAATAAATGAGACTGTTGACTTGTTTACATTTTATCAACAAGATCCAACTGGAATTGGACCAGTGTGAGCAGGAAAGCCTTTAGAAACCTACTGGTTTCACCCCATGCTCACTTCAGGTGCAGGTCCAGGTCCAGATACGGACACTCCGGATATCTGAAGCTCTAAACAGATGCAGATATACCTCACTGCCTTACACCTTTTCACTGGTGGTATTGATGTTAATAAATCACAGCACTCTAGTCCGGCTCCACCACCCGAACAGCTCGTTTTTCTCCAGTTCCTGTAGCTGCATGCGGTAACAGAGCGACACACTACCACCTACTCACCACCTAAACTCCTGCTGTCATGTCGCACTGGCTGCTTTCCTTACTGTTTTCCTTAGAACAGGAAATAGAACCACATTACAGAAGGAAAGCTTTGTGTCGCTGTGAGTCACCGTGAACTGTACAGTGACTCGGAGGTGGAGCGGTTCTCCGCTTGATCATGAGAGGAACCTGTTTGGTGTGCATGAGTCTGTCCTGTTAACGGCCAGACCCTGAAATCATGTGACTGGGAACTCTGGGAGAAGAGAGGAGAAACCTCATATAGACAAAGTTTGTGGAGTGGTGAATCTAGTAAGAGAATAAGTGTGTGTGTGTGTGTGTGTGTGTGTGTGAAAAGGAGAGAGAGAGAGAGAGAGAGAGAGAGAGAGAGAGAGAGAGAGATGGAGACAGAGAGAGAAAGGGAGAGGAAGGAAGGCAGGGAGAGAAATAGAGAGAGCGAGAGAGAGAGCGAGAGAGAGAGAAAGAGGGAGAATGTCTCATCCAAGGTTTATTCCTGCTTTATTCCCAGTGCCACCAGATCTACCGCAACCCTAACTAGAATAAAATTCTTCCCCAATGTCAATGAATAAAAAACTCCAAGACGTGTTTAAACAGGTTCGATGAAAATCTGAGTAAATATTCAGCTTTAACTGCCTTCAGCTAGAGTCAGGTGTCTCAGTGCAGGTGGAAGCCTCCACATTTCCTGTACCTTGTCCAGTCTCCTCTGCCAGCTGTCCTCTCTCTTCACCATCAGGTCAATGCAGTGCGAGAGCGTGGCCAGGATCCCCGCTGTAGTGGCTTTAAACGTGATGGCCTCGCCTTTAAAATCGATCCCATTCAGGCCCTTAGTGCTCAGAGACTGGAACACTACAGAGACCAACATAATGACAACCATTACTGCATAGGGAATTATATATATAAAAATAATATATAAAAATAATTTTATATATATATATATATATATATATATATATATATATATATATATATATATATATATATATATATATATATATATATATATATATATTTTTTTTTTTTTTAAATGAGACCAATTAAAGGGGCGGTTTGTCATTTATTTAGAAACCTTTGCCCTCTGCCTCTGAGATAAATCTGATTCTAAACATTATCCGTTTCTCACTAATCCACATTATTCACTCTGTGGAAAATACTTATGCCTGATGAAGTGATGGTGGGTGGAGCTAATTTCTGGGCCAGAAAAATAAATAAATAAAAATACTAAAATGAAGAAATCACCACCCCAAAAAGCAATAACGCAAAGATATGTGAAATTTTTTTTGGTCTATAAACACACACAACTGTACCCTTTAAAGCATCACACACACACACACACACACACACACACACACCCCAATTCTTACAATAAAGTAGTTTAAAGTTTATGACCAGATCAAAGATGTTCTTTATCTCTATCTATCTCAAATGGTTCAGAAGACATTCTTTTAAAGACCTCAAAATTCATGAACTCTAATATTCAGTCAATAAACAAACAAACAAACAAACAATCAAAGGCTGTAAGATTCTGCTCAGGTAAAACTTACGCTTCTCTCTGCTGCCGTTGTGGTTGTGCAGAAATTCACCGTCGGCGCGAGTGGTAGGAAAGTCGTCTTCATCATCCTCCACAACTGGACACACACACACACACACACACACACACACACACACGGTTAGTATGAACTCGGAGACCCTGGTGGAAGTGGAAGGCAGTGACTAGAGCTGCCAGTAGATCAGGCTGCACAGTGAGACAGCAAGTGTAGAAACCCACCAACCTAGCACAGAGCACCACAATGGACCTGCTCTTCCCTCACAGAGAGAGAGAGAGAGAGAGAGAGAGAGAGAGGAGGCAGAAAAAGGAAAGAATGGGAGGAGAGGCGAGATCGAAAGAATGAAGAAAACAATGAGAGAGAAAAGAAAACAGAGTGAGAGATGACGAGGGGGAGGACTGTGAACGGATAAAAGAAGTAGCTGATTGTGTGAGGAGAGAGAGGGAGGGAGAGAGGGAGAGAGGCAGGGACAGAGAGAAAGAGAGAGAGAGATTGAGAGGGAGAGAAGAAGAAAAAGAGAGAGGGAGGGGGGGTAGAGGGAGAGAAACAGAGAGAGAGAGAAACAGAGAGAGAGAGACAGTGAGAGAGAGAGAGAGAGAGAGAGAGACAGTGAGAGAGAGAGAGAGAGAGAGAGAGAGAGAGAGAGAAAAAGAGATGGGGTAGAGGGAGAGAAACAGAGAGAGAGTGAGAAAGAGGGAAAGAGAGAAACAGAAAGAGAGTGGGAGAGGGCGAGGGAAAAAGAGAGAGAGGGAGAAGGAGGTGTAGAAGCGAAGAGTGAGAAAGTGAGAGAGTTAAGGAGAGATATACGTCAGAGAAAGGCTGAATAAAAGAAAGCAGAGAGCCAAAACAGGAGAGCAGGAAGTGAGAGATGAGAGAGATGGAGCTGTGTTTCATCATCACGTCACGTCACGTCTGATCTGTGTACGAAACCAGCAACTAATCAACAGCGGCGTGACGCAGTGCTGCCTTACACGAAGGACATGAACTTTTTATCCATTTATAGTAACGTTTAAGGCAGTGGAGCGTCTGTGGTACGAGGTGGCTCCTCAAAAGCTGACCTCGCTCGTCACGTTAAAGGGAAACCGAAAAGAAGTGCGACGTGAAGACTTTGGCTGAAACTGGAGACTCCTTCCAAACACATTAAACATACACTAGAGAGAAGTCCGCCTCACTCATTTCACTGCATTCCAAAGGTCAAGCTTGGTGAACTTTGACCTGCGAATCCACCGAGAAAATCCAAGACGGAGGAAGAGGTGAGGGGCGTGTCATGTCATATCTGGTCGCCGCCCACATTTGTAGTAGCCTGTAGAGCTTGAGTTACTACCTGAGCTTCTATTACAGAAAACAAGTCTGATTTTATAAAACATAAGAGCTTCCCGTCTTTCCGGATCTGGACCCTCCCCCCAACCCCGTATCGGCTCACGTGTTGCAAAAGTCGCACGTCCTCTAACCCTGTAAAAACACGTGAGCGGCGTATTATCAGTACTTCAGAGGCAGGTGTTGTGTTATAGTGTCGTCACGGCAGGGGTCACTCACTCTTATCCCTCTGCAGCTCGTCTCTGGACACGGCGTCTGAGCAGGCGTCAAAATATTTCTGCAGAGTGTCCACCTGCCTGCACAGGATGTCTCTGAACGTCTCCATCTCGGCTAGCTTCTCTCGCAGGCTGTGGCCCTTCTGCAACACACACACACACACACACACACACACACACACAGAGAGAGAGATAGAGAAAGGATTTACTACATAGTTCTGGAGCCTGGACCTGAGTGGTGTGATGATATAATATCTATTACACTGCACTAAACTTCAGACTGTAAAGATCTTTCTGGAAACTCGGGATGTGGAAGAGAGATCTGGAAAGCGTGTGTGTGTGTGATTGCACCTTAAAAGAGGAGGTGGAGGTGGCGGAGTAGCCACTGGTAGCTGAGGTGAGAGAGAGCATGGAGCCATGTCTCCTCAAACTGGATTCAGAGCCGTAACCGGACTCAGCCTGGAAGAGAGAGAGAGAGAGAGAGAGAGAGAGAGAGAGAGAGAGAGGGGGAGAGAGAGAGTCATATTAAAGGCCAGAAACACAAACACACTTTTATGGAAGTTAATAAAATAAAATAAAACCTGCAGCTTGTCACGTTACAGAAAAGTGCCAACACTGACACTGGAGACTCCTTCCCTTAAATGTTACTTTAGACTGACGGATGTGTTACCATAGAAACAATAACATGAGAATGTGGTATAATCATCACACATCCTCACTCTGTACTCGAATAACAAAGGGATCAAGAGTTTACTACAGTTTCGGTTGACATGGTTACGCAAGAATGTGTCAAAATCTTGCAACGGGATAGACGCGACAAATATGTAGGCAGTTCCGGAAGATTCCTCCTGAGACTTTCATGAGGGCTCAAAATAGAGCGTGTCAGGTGGCATAAAAACACACACTCACACCTGAGGCCAGACAAGAAGAGAGGCAGAGCGGCGGAGCAAGACGAGGCAGGCCCGAGACGGGCCCGGCTTAGCGTCTCACATCTTACACAAACAACCAGCTGACGCAAACCGTTTCTCAATAAGGTGTGTGAAATACTCTTACTGTGCGTGTGTGTGTGTGTGAACGAGAGAGAGAAAGAGAGAGAGAGAGAGAGAGAAATGGAAGGAGAGGTAGAGACCGTGGGAGAGGGAGACAGGGAGGGAGAGAGGGAAAGAGAGAGAGAGAGATTTTCCTGCTCTGATTAAGAAAAGCAGTTGGACTCGCCGGGTCAGAGCGGTTGGTGTGAGCACGCTCAGACAGGAGCTTCATCTCTCATGTTGCGAGATTCAGGGTGTGTCCTGACAGCGATCTCCACTGCACCACATCTAAAGTTCCTCCAGTTTCTGTTCCTCAAGTTCTTCAAGCTAAAGTCCAGAAAGTTCCTCATGCTGGTGTTCCTCAAGCTAAAGTCCAGAAAATTCCTCATGTTGGTGTTCCTCAAGCTAAAGTCCAGAAAGTTCCTCATGCTGGTGTTCCTCAAGCTAAAGTCCAGAAAGTTCCTCATGCTGGTGTTCCTCAAGCTAAAGTCCAGAAAGTTCCTCATGTTGGTGTTCCTCAAGCTAAAGTCCAGAAAGTTCCTCATGTTGGTGTTCCTCAAGCTAAAGTCCAGAAAGTTCCTCATGTTGGTGTTCCTCAAGCTAAAGTCCAGAAAGTTCCTCATGTTGGTGTTCCTCAAGCTAAAGTCCAGAAAGTTCCTCATGCTGGTGTTCCTCAAACTAAAGTCCAGAAAGTTCCTCATGCTGGTGTTCCTCAAACTAAAGTCCAGAAAGTTCCTCATGCTGGTGTTCCTCAAACTAAAGTCCAGAAAGTTCCTCATGCTGGTGTTCCTCAAGCTAAAGTCCAGAAAATTCCTCATGCTGGTGTTCCTCAAGCTAAAGTCCAGAAAATTCCTCATGTTGGTGTTCCTCAAGCTAAAGTCCAGAAAATTCCTCATGTTGGTGTTCCTCAAGCTAAAGTCCAGAAAGTTCCTCATGTTGGTGTTCCTCAAGCTAAAGTCCAGAAAGTTCCTCATGCTGGTGTTCCTCAAACTAAAGTCCAGAAAGTTCCTCATGTTGGTGTTCCTCAAGCTAAAGTCCAGAAAGTTCCTCATGTTGGTGTTCCTCAAGCTAAAGTCCAGAAAGTTCCTCATGCTGGTGTTCCTCAAACTAAAGTCCAGAAAGTTCCTCATGCTGGTGTTCCTCAAACTAAAGTCCAGAAAGTTCCTCATGTTGGTGTTCCTCAAGCTAAAGTCCAGAAAGTTCCTCATGTTGGTGTTCCTGCATTACTGTATGTTCTCCAGAGTTCAGCGTCGTCTACATTTCCTATGTAACGTGACTGTT
>NC_080727.1:2975000-2977500 GCF_019097595.1 Hemibagrus wyckioides
TCGATCGCTGGCTCAGGAGCGTAAGGACAGCAGAACAGCTAAGTGCACTCCCATGATCCCCTGCTAGCGCTCTGGTCTTGTGGTCATGGGTTCTGCATCAGAACCGCTAAACCTAGAGCATGCTAATGGCAGACAATACTCCACTGTTAGACAGAAGCTCCACCTTACGAACGACAGAAATGCCGTCACCAGACTGTCGGTGTGACCTACTGAGAAGAATCAGAGCAGGCTGGAGGAGAAGCGGATTAGCCATCGCTAGGGGAAACCCTTAAAAGCACAGCTGGAGGCTTGAATTCGTGCTTTAATTATTTTTCTTCGTCCAGGTTTATTTTCAGCCTGGACGTCACATCTGATGGTGAGGGTTGGGAATGGAAAAAAACAGGGTCGGGATGGGCAGTGGGAACACGCAGAGCAAAAAAACATCATCATCACTCATCAGTACAGAGCTGAGATAGAACACCTCGGCAGTGTAAACACGCGGGATAAAGAGCTGGAAAGCTGGTGCTGGAAGAGGTTTACAACAACAAATCCGGAAACACACTAACAAGCCCCGGAAACACACGACAACAAGCCCCGGAAACACACGACAACAAGCTCCGGAAACACACGACAACAAGCTCCGGAAACACACGACAACAAGCTCCGGAAACACACGACAACAAGCTCCGGAAACACACGACAACAAGCTCCGGAAACACGCGACAACAAGCTCCGGAAACACGCGACAACAAGTCCGGAAACACGCGACAACAAGTCCGGAAACACGCGACAACAAGTCCGGAAACACGCGACAACAAGTCCGGAAACACAACAAACAAAACCGGGAAACCAAACAACAAATCCAGAAACACAAACAACAACAAATCCGGGAAACCAAACAACAACAAATCCGGGAAACCAAACAACAACAAATCTGGAAACAAAACATCATTTTCGACAAACCGGAAAAAGTAGGTAAAGTTTGCAATTGGAATTCTTCACTCTGACTGAATCCTAAGTGACAGATGTCTCATCCAATCAGCAGTAAGAATTCCATTCGCAAGCTACACCTACGTTTTCCGGTTTGTCTGAATTGTCCTTGTTTTTGGATTTGTTATTTTGTTTTTCTCACTGCAAGCCTGTTTATAAGATGAATCAGGACACAGTTGGGTTTCTGTATCTAGAGTATCTCTGTATAGCTGCTTGGGAATACGGCGATGGGAAGTGGGACGGGTTTGCGAGCCTTGTGTTCGGCAAACAATTCCCAGCTCTCTACAATAATATTGGTGCAGAGATTAAACTGACAGAAAACTGCACAAAGCCCCAAGTGTCCACTTTCGTTTGAGATCTTAACCAGTAAGACGGCGTGCAAAAATAACTCTGTGTGGAACAGAGGGAAAGCCCCCAGAACGGGCGCAGTGTCCTTTTTTAGCTTCTGGTAAAACGAGTCAGAGAGTCGATGATGCATTTATCAGTTGTTGTTGGCGATTACGAGCGTGATGAGACTCGGGGAACTATCCAGAGAGTTCCTTTCTGGAGTCTAAGACTAAGAGTGAGGAGTGTGTAGAGTAACAACCGGTCAGTACTAATGAGTCCGGTCATCTTCTTGGAAAATCGGAAAGCTGATGACTCATAGAACTGTATCGGAGTGTGTGTGTGTGAAAGTGTGTGAAAGTACGTTTCTACATTTCTACCTTTAAACTCTAAGCCATGCCCCCTACCTGGGGGGGGGTGGGGGGGGGGTGGGACAAACTTTGTCTTTGACGAAAATGAAACCGAGTACGCCTCCTGATATCAATTCAAATAAATCGGAAAAAGCAACTGAAGCGAGCTTTGCAGGAATAAAAATAAAATTTGCATTTCTGTAGACTGACAGATGAAATTAAAGGGATAAAAATGGAAACAAAAAAAAGAGGAAGGAAGAAGAGAAAGAGAACAGAAAAGAAAGGAAGTAACAAATGTGAGAAATACAATAAGAATAAGAGTAAGAATAGTAAGAAAGTGATGACGTGGCGATACGAGAGTCGCATGTCGGATATTTTTAGCAGAATGGTCAACCCTTCCGATTTGAATTTCGTCACTTGCTGAACTCGGGGGTGAGAAGACCTGAGGTCCTGAGCAGAAAGTCTGAGGATGTACTTTTTATCCGTTTATAGTTACGTGACAAGTTAGTTCCTGTTCTCACGTGCGCTACAGCAGCTAAAAAAAAATGTAGCTTGTCACATGATCAAGAAACTTGTTTCTGTCTCTGAAGACTTTCCCTTAGCGGAAAACCTCAAACTTTAACCTGCTTTAAAGCACTGACCCTGGAGACTCCTCCCCTAAATGTTTAATGTAAATAAAACCGTTTAGCATTCAATTACGTAACGTGTCTGTTCTACTAACCACTTAACAGCTCGTTAATACAAACCTGTCATACTCACGAATGGAGCTTCAGAGATCAATTTACAGAAAATGACTCATCACCTTCCACCCAAACAGAATCGAGAATTCGTTGAGAAACGTGTCATTTCTTGCATGC
>NC_080727.1:2982500-3010000 GCF_019097595.1 Hemibagrus wyckioides
AACTAAGACACAAAAGCCATGCCTCCTTCACTAAGACTAATGCACAGAAGCCACAACTCCTTCACATAAACTGTAGCACAGAAGCCACACCTCCTTCACTAAGACTAATGCACAGAAGCCACGCCTCCTTCACTTAAACTATAGCACAGAAGCCACACCTCCTTCACTAAGACTAATGCACAGAAGCCACGCCTCCTTCACTTAAACTATAGCACAGAAGCCACACCTCCTTCACTAAGACTAACGCACATAAGCCATGTCTCCTTCACTGAGACACAGAATCCAAGCCTACTTCACAAAGACTAATGCACAGAAGCCACGCCTACTTCACCGAGACTAATGACCGAAGCCACGCCTTCATCACCAAGACTAATGCACAGAAGCCACGCCTCCTCCACTAAGACTAATGCACAGAAGCCACACCACCTTCACCAAGAAAGACGCACAGAAGCCACGCTTCCTTTACCAAAAGATTGCTGTAACTGTGTCCGCTCACGTTATTGCGTTTGAGGGCGTGGCTTCTTCAGCCGAAATCACTGAGGAGCTGCTGAAGAGCTGTTAGAAGTTTTCCAGCAGTTCTTCGATAATGATGCACTGCTCCTTTAACAGCACTCGAGTGACAAGGAAGTGAAGCGCCGGATCAGCATGAACGAGCTCAGAACGACTTCCAGCTCCCGAGACTGAACTGAGGCTCTGCAGTGTTTGAGCGCTGAAGCATTACCTCCACACACACACACGCCCACGGAGCACAGAAATGCAAACACACACCACACATACCTACCTACACAGCAGGGATTCCTGGAGGGGGAAGGGGGGTTGGTACGTTGTATTGTGATTCATTTCACTTCCCATCAACTCAGAGAAGTGTGTGTGTGTGTGTGTGTGTGTGCGTAAGCCGATACGCCACGTTTAAGATTAAGACTCTCCTTTCATGTTCCCGTGTTTCTTCCTCCTGCAACTATCGCTTCATCTAACCTCTTTGTAACCTTCCATCTTTTTCCCCATCCCGTCACAGATATCTTTCCCTCCTCTCTACCTTTCCCTCCCTCGCTTTTTTCTCAAAAAAAAACACAAAAACACACACCCCTCCTGTCCAAACATGTGATAAGCAGCACTTTAAACAGCTGCTGGAGTGTGTTTGTGTCGACGTGCCCAACCCCTGAGCAACCTCGACCTACCGCGTATACTGTGGCACAGAGACATCGGTGTCTCGGAGACTCGTCCGAAAAAAGGGGCGTGTTTAAGAAGAAAAAAATAAATGACAGGAAAAGGGATCGAGTCCTCCGCAGCTTCAACACCTGAAGCAGGTTTGTTCTGTTCAAGAAAAGTATGCAAGAAACTAAAGACCTTCTCACCTCTCTCCAGCGTTTTATTTTTTTAAATCCTTTTCACGCGAGTCCGATTCTTGGCGTACGCCGCGACATTGTTGAGATGAAAGCGACGCAAGCGGGCGTGCGATTAGGAAAGCTTTTGTTTCTCACAGCGAGAGCAGAACCTGACACATGGGGCTCCGCCCGTGTCCAGAACCACGGTTTGAATGCACTATTGTTTTAATTTAAGTGTCCTGAAGATGGAGTGAAAAAGGGGCGGAGACTCACAATCGTTGCTAGGAGACGCTAGGTTCAAGTGACACATCGGGGTGTGTGTGTGTGGGTAGCGTGTAGACACCGCTAAGGTTCTCACTGGTAACTGTGCACTGGCCTGGCTTTCGGCGTTGTTGAGGCACGTCAATGTCGTACGTCCATTTCCGAGCGCTAAATGAGAACTAGCGACAAGAAGGAACTGAAGTCGCGATTTTGATCAGGATCACTAATAAATATAATAAACTGGTTCTGAATAATGTAAATACATGCCTAATTTTAAATTCTATGGTATACGCGAACAGTGTTAGCGAAGTCTAGTGTACTCTGACAGATTTTATTTCCCGGATTTCTGGCAGGAAAATCGAATCGCAATTCAAAACCGCTAGAAGTGGGCGGGGCTTCTCGGGGATGAGTTAACATTGTAGTGCTCAAGAGCTAATTTGCATAAAACTGCACTAGAATCGCTCGATACCTCAGCAGCCAGCGAGCGACCGAGCGACTGCAGTTTAAGCGTCAAGCAGAAGGTCACTTCTGGTCATAACCTGTGTACAAACACGACTCTGATGCAGTGTATCAACGTACTTTGGCTTCGCCGACCTTTGAACTTTTTTTTCTTTTTCTTTTGCCAACTAAACTAAACTACGCATGCGCGGTAGGGTTTTATCTCTTTGGATCTTGCAAGGACACGAAAACGTTCCTGTAAAAGCTTAACACCTCCGGAGCTGACAGGACGTTATTTGTTATCTGTAACGGGGTAGAAACCAGCGCCAGAACAAACGTTTATAATGAACATGTTTGTGTAAACTTTCGCAATAACTTCTAGGTCTCAGGACAGGCAGATTTCCTGTCAGAACAAGCAACAATCTGCTTGAACATAGCAAACGAGTATGTTCAAGATCTAAGACATGAAAATAAACGTTAGCGTTAGTTCTAACTGACAGAAAATACTTACGGTTACGTTTGGCCTACGTTTTAAACCTTTGCAATTTACGATGTTCTTTAGCCGAATACGCGCGAGATTTAGCTGAGACACAGAAGCGGTTTACGCTAGGTGGATTCATTAGCGAGAAATCCAGAGCAAAAGGCTTAGAGAAAATTTTTTAAAAATTGCTAGTTAAACAGATTGGATTTTGACACGAGGACAGATCGAGCTAAAGCTACAATCCTCATTCCAGATTACGTTAGCTACCTCGTTGTATCCAATAACATGCGACTCCATTTGAGACGCCCTGGAGCTCTGTGGAAGAAACGTATAATTTCTCCATCGATGGATAATAACATAACGACTCCGAAATTAATGTTATTGCTGCAGATGATCAGGACATGGCTTCTCGCTGAACCGTCGGAGCTTCTGCAGCTGAACCCTGTGCTTTCCCAGCAGGCCTCCCTGTCCGTGAAGCCGGTCATCACGCTGACACCAAATGCAATCACGTCCCATTCGATTCCTCCGGCGCATCGGAGGGTAATGATGATCAGCGTCGGCTTTTCCGCCGCCGGCCTGCTAGAGCTCATTAAAGAGAGAGGCAGACAGTCTGGAAGGTTCTGCAGAGCCTCGTCTATACAAGAGCCTCGTCTCTGCCTCGTCTATACAAGAGCCTCGTCTCTGCCTCGCTATCGATGTGCATTACCCCGGCCTAGTACAGCGCTCTGAAATCACACGCTAAAAACCGCTACAGGAAGCTGCTTTTACATTTACGTCCATTAACCAACACACACACACACACAGCCGGGACGCTCCCTACTGAGCGATTGATACGGTTATTTTTTGCTAATCGGATGTGTCAGCCTTTAGGTTCGCTCGCTAAAACAAAGTTGGTACAGAGATGCTAGCTTGATTGAAGCTTAAAAAGAATCCTGACACATACGATTTCCTGCAAGGCCACGCCCACAAAATATAGGCTAGGCTACAAACGAAAGCCAGTCTTATAGGTTACATACATAACGTTATGGCATACGTTATGACCACATAAACATTAAACATTGTTTAATGATGTTAAATGTCATGAAATGTTAAATTACCAGAATTTCCCTTCACCAGGATTGATTGTTTTCCCTGTAACAGCATGAGACGTGGAGCAGCTACGGGTTTAAAGCCACACTTTCTAGTATATACGATGTGATAGACTTCATAGCTGTCTGAGAAACTGATACAGCCTGAATAGGGCTAAATACACACATATACCAACAGTCACATCTGGGGCATGAATCGTGTATATATGTATGAAGAATTTCTCCACTTGACGAGCCTCATGTACCTGCTCATGCCAAGAAAGAGCCAGGTTCAGTCACGTCAAGTACAGAGCAAACGTTTCTCCTCCTCTCCCAGCTCCCTGACTCGCCTGTAAACATTTTCATCCTCTCCAAAATGCAAAACGTCACCTCCGAAACCGGGGCAGAGAATCAAAAGACTGAGAAAAGCAGCAGCGCAGCAGCAGAGCAGCAGCGGCCAGACGCTATCATGTGCTCAATGATTTATTTTTTTTGGACAATGAGAAAGTAAACAGACTAACAGAGCTTCCAAATATGGCTCATTGTGTCAGCAGGCGTCAGTCAGACCTGGAATTAGCGACTCTCCAGAGCCTCATCTGGATGTAAACAGCAGGAGGAGCGTAAACTCTACCACACCTCAGCGGAAAATCTGTAACTTTGCAGGGATTAGCAATAAGAGCACTAAGATTATGAACGGAGCTCGGGGACGCTAATCTGATCGACTCGTCACGATGGTCATGAGAGCTAGCAGAGGACTGAAATATAATATAATAAATAATTTATTACAAATTATTCTTGAAGATCCTGGAACGGTGGACAGTTCCGAAGACGATCTTTTTACGTTCTATGACGTTAACCCATCCCCAGGAAGCCCCGCCCACTTTTCAATGTTTTTCAATGGTCTGGAGTCGATTTTCCCGCCAGAAACCTGCACCTTCTCTTTCAGATAGCAGTTTATTATACCAAAATAATAAATTTAAATAGAATTAAAAATAAAATCTGTCCGCACACCCTCGACTTACACCTTTACCCTGCTAACATTATTTGCGTATATCAGATTATTTATTGATATCAGGAATATATTTACATCATTCACCATCACTTTATGATATTAATTAGCAACGATTATCAAAATTCAGAATAAAAGATGACATTCATTGATTTAGTGAACATTTTACAGGTCATTTTAACAGTAAAGGTCATTACAAAGTGAGTTCTCACTCCTGTGCTGGTTCTGTGTGTATTAGGAGGAGATTTACGCTAAACACCAGACGATTAGAGGAAGGAAAAAAAGCTAGCGTTTGTATTTTTGAAAATATTTCATACACCCTTCCTTTCTGTGCGTAACTTCTGGTGGATACACACACACCCTTTGGTTTCTTTATTCGTCACACGAAACGACCATAATCGGACCAAAATGCGTCTTTCTTATGTTTCAGACGCATGAGTTTAGGCCACGCTTTGGTGGAGATGGAATCGCTGCTGTGGTTTACGATTCGTGGTTTAATCATTAAAGCAGCGGGGCGAAAGGCTGCAGGCCGTAACCTTTACCTCGATCTGTTCCCATGACAACTAAACCTTTGCTCCTTCTTTTATTTTTTCATCTCGTTCCCCTCCTTCTCATTCCTGCCTGCTTTCTCTTCAGACCTGGCACGAGAAAGTGTTAGCAAAGTGTGGCCTGCTTAACCCGAATCACCTGACTCGCTAATCTTCCCCGTAACGTTTCTATCCCACGTGGACGGACGCGCGAGCCACCTCCATCGATATTTGTCCGTGGCGATAAGTCGTCGCGTGCCGGGTAGAGGTGATAATGACACTGCTGCAGGTTACGAGGGTTCCTCGCTCACCAGGTGTGTGTGTGTGTGTGTGTCTGTAAGTGCAAATGGGAGGAAATAGGCCACAGTCTGTCTCTGTCTGGCAGGCTGCCCGTAGCTGATGACAGCATCCCTGTCCCTGCAGCGTTTAAGGAGGACTTCATCCTGGCCGGATTAAACCTCATCTTACGCTGAAGGTGGTTGTGTAATCCAGGGGTTTCACACATTAATCACAAGAACCTGAGTAAAGCATCAGCCCACAGCGGCAGAATCGACGATTATATATAAAGATATGCAAAATAATAGCTGTGGGACGGCAGACAGGACAGCGAGAGAGCGTGCCATGAATATTCTTTAACAGAGCCAAAATGTGTTGCTCAGCCTTCTAAACTTCTGTAGAGGATCCTGTTATGGCGTGTTGTAATAATTGTAATAATAATAATAATAATAATAATAAGGAGAAGAATTCAAGTCTTCCAGAATTTCATAGTCCTGGTCTGATGAGTGAAGGAACGACACACTAAAAGATATATATCAATCAGTTATCTGTATCTCACACTCACTCACACGGGTCATGTCTAAAGCCCTATTCAGACAGGATTAGTTTTTATCTGTGAAGGAAGGAGAAGATCATTTCCAACTGAAGTAATTCTGCGACTCTGGATCTGTCCAAAAAAGGCTGGAAGTCTTTTTCCTTCTAGGAAATGAGCAGCAGAAACAAAACCACCAAAATGGAAGTGGTGATCAAATCTTCTTCTTCTTTCGGCTTTTCCCTTCAGGGGTGGCCACAGTGAATCATCTCTCTCCACCTGTCCCTATCTTCTGCATCCTCAACACTAGCTTCATATCTGAATTTATTCCATCCATATACCTCCTCTTTGGCCTTCCTCTTTGCCTCCTGCCTTGCAGCTCCATGTCCAACATTCTCCTACCAATATACTCACTCTCCCTCCTCTGTCCAAACCATCTTAATCTGGCCTCCCTAACTTCATCCCCCAAACATCCAACATGAGTTGTCCCTCTGATGTACTCATTCATAATCCTGTCCAACCGTGTCACTCCCGAAGAGAACCTCAACATCTTCAGCTCTGCTACCTCCAGCGGCCTCCAGTGATCAAATGTAAATCTGAAATCCTGTCAGAAATGCTTTGGGTTTAGTATAAAGACGGCTCAGGAGGTGGTCCTCCTTTTCCTTTGGGCCGAGAATCCAAATAAAACACACGGTGTGTCAGAGAAGCGGCGTTTTGGGTGGGTTCTCTGGTTGAAGCTAGGATATTTTCGTAGCAGTCGCCATAGAAACAGCCTAATGAAGTTTTTTTTTTTATTCTGAGAAAAGTTACAACCAAAAACAAAAAGCAACCAAATGTTAAGCCAGGACACGCAAATGACCAGTCGGACTGCCGCGTCCGGGTTCTTACCGTGATCACGGCCTTGCTGAGGCAGAGCGAGCCCCTGCAGCCGTACTCCCTCTCGTCCTGGGACTTGTAATAACTCAGAGTGTTGTTCTTCAGCACGACCCAGCGATCCTGCCAGCCGTGGATGTAGTTGGTCCACTGCGGGTGGAAGAAAAGAGGACGTGAGAACAGCATCAGATTTGTTTATGACCCGATATAATGTACAGACACTACGCTACGTTCTCATCAGATCAGCCAAGAGGGCACAAGGTCACAGCTGTACACTCTGGGAGTCAAGGGAGTTTCCTTCTCTCACCGAAATTGCTCAGCTTGGATCGTTTTTAGAAGATCCAAATTTATAGATTTTACTGTTTATTTACTTCGTTATTTTTAGCACGACCACTCTAAAGAGTAATGCATTCGGAATGTAATGGAAAAGCGACGCATCTGCGAATCCATTAGATCAGAGCCATGGAAAAGAGTCAAGCTTCTCATAAAAGGTCTGGTCTTAAATGGATTCGTTCATTGTTGACTTTTAATTCTTACTTCAGATCACATTAATCTCACTACATTCTCCTCAGGAATGAGACAAAAACACTTATTTGTTCCCGAACTCAAATGCACACAAATACACTATCGTAAAATAGTGTGTGTGTGTGTGTATACATATACATACATACATACATACATACATACATATATATATATATATATATATACACACACACACACATTCATTTTCTATAGCCGCTTTATTCCTAATTAGGGTCATGGGGATCTGCTGCAGCCTATCCCAGCACACATTGGGCAAAAGGCAGGGGGACACCCTAGACAGGTCACCAATCCATCACAGGGCCACCCATACACACACTCACACCTATGGCCAATGTAGAATTACCAAACAACCTAACGTTTTTTTTGGACTGTGGAAGGAAACCGGAGTACCCGGAGTAAACCAGCGCAGGCACGGGGAGAACATGCAAACTCCACACAGAACCCGGGATTCAAACCCAGGACCTTCTTGCTGTGAGGCTAACCACTAAGCCACCGTGCTGCCCAGTATATATATATATATATATATTAATAAACAGTTTATACTAGATAATAGTGTACATTATATACTCTTGGTCATGTCACGTGTTGGAGAGAACGTAAATGTGTGAGAAACGTAGGATCGGCTTTAATATTATTGTTTTTGTTATTATTATCATAAAGCTGTACATCAGGACACTGACGTATCTCTTGCTAGAATACTATTCGCCATTCTCTGCTCTTAATTATTGAATATTCTAGAAGTTAGATGCCCCCAGCATGATGCTACACAACAGCGCTGTTAAATACTCGACTCTGATTGGTCAGATTTTCCATAACAATGTAAAGCCGTTTTTCGGTCAGAAGACTTTTATTTAAAATCAAAGGAAGGAGTCTCCAGTGTCAGGGATTTGTGAAATAATAATAACTTTCTGCCTCAGTAAAAGTTTCTGGATTCGTTTTCTTAACTTCAGGACAGAGGAAGACAAACACACGGGTTGATGAGGCTGATATAAACAAATTTTTATTAAAATATTAAAACCAGAAAAAATTAAACTTATTTTTTCGTGATAATACTGAGGATACACGGGGCATTTGTTTAATCTATTTGGATAAAACAAAAAATATATATATTTCAAGTTCAACGTTAATGAAACAAACACAATGACGCAATTAACATGCGCCGGTTAAAACCGTTAATGACGTCTCTGACATCATTTCTTATAACATAACAGGTTAGCGTTTAGCCGCGGTGGCCTCTAGTAACCCCGCCGTGACGAAACGTACGTTTAATCCAAACGAACAAGGTGTCATACCAAATTTTGCCCCACGACTTTTTTTTCTGTGGCGCACGAATGACGTGCGACAAAACCCGATCGGAAATCGATAGTACGTGGATAATTATGCCTTATAATGAAGCGTTCGTCAATATTAAAACCTGAATTAAGCGAATATCAGGCTAGTAACGCTGACGTTAAACGAGTACGTTTTGTTCACAATGCTATCACGAGTTTAATTCCAGCTCCGTTTAGCATGTTTAGCTAGTCATGTTGTCAAAAAAGAGAACGGTTAAATTACGGACGGTGTATGATTGTGTTTAGGCAGCCTCCCAAACGCACGCTCGGTCACTAAGTAGGGCGCCTATGTAGCACGCGAGTTCTGGTTTAGTGACAGCTAGTTAAACAAGCTGTAAACAATTACCAGGTATGTCAGTTAAACAGCGCTTAAACTTTGAGACCGCGAGCGTGTGAAGCGCTAATTGAGACTATTTTCTGACATACTGTTTAGTACACTTATTGTGAGGTTTGAGACGCAGCCTTGGTTGTAAACACACGATTTTTTTTTCCTTTCCAGATTTTTCCGACCCCCTTGATATTTTTTACCTTGCTGAGCACGCCGCTGAATTCAGCCACCCCGCCGCCGTGAGGTCCGGGATCCGTCTCCAGATCCTCCTCAGAGCCGGACGAGTTCCAGCTCTGGTTGTCCGACATCTGCTTGCCGTTGGAAAGCGGACTGGAGCTCATTCGGACAGCGGAGGAGAGGCGAGATCAGCCGAGAAGAGCCGAAAGAGGTTCGGTGGCGCGCGTGCGATTGTGAGCCGTGTGTGCTCCGGTGTACCGCCTTCGCATCTAAAAATCCACCTGGAGACCGAACGTATTGATTTCATGAGACTGTAGCTAGCTGCCTGGCTAGCTTTTGCGAGTGCTGAAATCAACGAGCTGTCGCTTCTATGCAGCTCATTTACCACCCAGCTAAAAAGGAGGAAGCTTTTAGGGGAGAGCCCCACTCGAAACCCCGCCCACTTCTCCTTTTATAAACACGTCAACACCTCTTTCTCCTCCTCCCGTCCCCTCCTCTCGTCTCGTCTCGTCTCGTGCGAGGTGGCTGTTAACCTTTCTTTTTAGAAAATATTCGCCAAAAAGACGTCGATTAACACCAAGCTCCCTTTACACCGTCTTATGTATTGTGTGTGTAAACGTCCACGACTGACCAGGTGGTGGGAAAAAAACGCACACAAATAGCGAACTAGAACGTTTCCGAATCCGTGTGCAAATGATGTTTTGAAAGAGCTAAACAGACACCGCCATATTGGATGTGACGTAGATCAGATTAGAGGGGGCGCGTGCCTCAGCAGCAGGTTAATGACTGACCGACTGACAGACCATAGGAACATGGTTGTACTTCTTCTCTGAGGGAAAAACAACGGATTGCTAATCCATTGTGTAGAAACATAAATAAACCATCAAAACATCAGAGTCAGAGCCTAGCTTTAAGGCTGGTACATACTCTATGTTGGCAAAAGTTTTGGGACGCCTGCCTTTACATGAATGTAATATGGAGTTGGCCCACTCTTTGCAGCTATAACAGCTTCAGCTCTTCTGGGAAGGTTTAGGAGTGTGGTTATGGGATTTTTGACCATTCGTCGACAAGTGCATTTGTGAGGTCAGGCACTGATGTTGGACGAGAAGGTCTCCACTCTAATTCATCCCAAATGTGTTCTATGGGGTTGAGGTCAGGACTCTGTCAAGTTCCTCCGCACCAAACTCTCTTATCCATGACCTTGCTTGTGCAGTCATGTTGGAACAGGAAGGGATCATCCCCAAACTGTTCCCACAAAGCATGAAATTGTCCAAAATGTCTTGGTATGAAGCTGAAGCATTAAGAGTTCCTTTTTACTGGAACTAATGGACAGAGCCCAACCCCTGAAAAACAACACCTGAATTCAATAATTTGGAGGGCTGTCCCAAAACTTTTGGCAAAACTGTGTATGTCTATGTATACAGAAAGTTCAAAGAAAGCATAACAATTCCAGTGATACTTTTTTTTTAAAATAAATCTTTGGACCTCTAATTAAAATCATTTCTTCTGACTCGATTGCCTTCGTTAAACACGTTGTCATGACTAATCCCTGAATAATTTAGTCCATGTACCGTAGTTACTACATCACTGTAACACAACAAAAGGCTGTCATGCAGTGAATTCAATAGGACTTTATCTTAGTTGTAAGGTTATATCTTGAAGTCTTAAAGTCAACAATTAAATCAAACCCCAAGAAAGAACTTCTGCTCTCCACGAGCGTGTCTTGAGGCCACATTCAGACTGAAGGTAAACAAAGAAATACGATCTGCCGTAACTTCCTGGTGGTCTAGTGACTGAAGTTTATGCAGTTCTATCTTGAAAAAAATCTTAAAAGTAAAATCAAAAGCTCTGCTTTTGGAAAATTCGAATCTGCTGTGCAAGTTTGTGGTTCTGTAGAGCCTGCCTCTCTTAACATCACAAAACCACGACGCTTTTTTTTTTAGATGCTATCAAACACCATGACAAAAGTGGGTTAGTGTGAAAAGCAGCCTGAAAACTCTTTCCGTGCCCGTGTCATCATGTACACCAGAGACCAGTGGTGGAAAAATGCTGGAGAGTGGATGAATGAACAAACAATAACAGGATAAACATGGCGCTGGATGGTTGGTAAAGATGGACAGTAATTCGATTAATAAATGAGTGCATGATCACAGAGAGAGCAAATGATTAAGGATGGATGGATGGATAGATAGATAGATAGATAGATAGATAGATAGATAGATAGATAGATAGATAGATAGATAGATGTTAGATGAACAGAGGATGGATGGAAGAGTGAAGGGATGGATGACCAAATGAATGGATGGTTTGACCTAAGGCTGGATGGATGGGTAAGTGGATGAATAAATGAGAGAAAATATAAAGAATGGGTGAAGAGATGGATAGGCAGAGGGACAGATGGATAAATACGTGGATGGTTTAATGCTTTATTGATGGATGGATGGATGGATAGATAGATGAGTAGTGAAACAAATGCATAGAAAGGTAGTATGTGTATGGTTGCATAATACATGGATAAATGGATGGATGGGTGGAGAGATAGATGGGAAGAGTAGTATGTGTAGTGTTTGATAAAAGAATATACATGTGGATGGATGGGTGATGGAGGAAAAAGGAAATGCATCACTGGGAAGAATGGGAGAATGGATGGATAGATACATAGATGAATAAACAAGGGAGTAATTGGTCGGATGGATGGAAACGTAGTATGTGTATGGTTGAATGAATAAATAAGTATAAATGAATAGAGGAATGAATCAAACAGTGGATGGATAGTTGGACAAATGGATGGATGGATGGATGGATATAATGAATGAATACCTAAGTGGATGGATGGATTTATGGATTGATCAGCAAATAATATAAGTTTTATAAACATATATAAATTGTTCACTAGTTCACTATAAATGAGCTCAAACTCCAGCCTATCACGTGAAGACCGTTAACATTTGTCAATGTCACAAATAAAGCTTTAGGACAGTGACAGACTCAGTGATGACACAAATATTCCACAAAGCTTTTACATACACCTCAAACGTTCAATTTTGCCCATGAAATACAGTAAAAGGCTATTTTTTTCCCTCCCCAAACCCAGACACCACCTAATGCTCAGCCAGTGCACTATGGAGCTTATGGAGCTAAGCAGTGTTTTGAAAACCAGCTTCTGTTGTCACACACACATGACCATCGTCAAGTTCAGACTCAGGAAGACCTCATTTGTGGCATTTCATTTAGCGTGTCAGAGGCTCGAATTAGTCAGGAGCATAGCAACCGTCCTGACAACACACAGCAGGATTACACACACACACACACACACACACACACACACACACTAGCGTGAGTCAACTCTTGAGCGTTACTCAAGAATTTTGGCTCGACCGCATTTGCAGTTTAAGAAACCATGCAGGGTAAATCCTACACACGCCGCTTGTTGTAGATGTGTTTCTATAACGCCGAGAGATTCTTTCAGTGCTTTCAGATCTCTGTAAGTTTCTTTTCCCTGCACCCTGCCCCTCTCTCTCTCTCTCTCTCTCTTTCATTTTCTCTCTCTATCTCTCTCTTTCAACCACATGTGAATGTCTTCTGACTCAATTCACACTTGTAGACCTAATCATGCAGCTAATTCTGAAGCACACATAACTAGAAACAGGGCGTAACTAAGAGTTTACGGTGTAGCTTAAACTTTAATAATGTAGCACAAGACACAGTTTAAACCAGAGTCATCACACTTAGTACAGTAGCCGTGGTTTAGCGATCAACAACCTCTGCTTTCTTTCATTAGCATTTCTCAGAAACTTATGTATTAAAAAGTAAATAGATAAATATATATAGACTATATTGGCAACAGTTTTTGGGACACCCCTCCAAATCATTGAATTCAGGTGTTGTTTTTCAGGGGTTGGCCTCGGTCCATTAGTTCCAGTGAAAGGAACTCTTAATACTTCAGCTTCATACCAAGACATTTTGGACAATTTCATGCTTTGAGGGAACAGTTTGGGGATGATCCCTTCCTGTTCCAACATGACTGCACACCAGTGTACAAAGCAAGGTCCATAAAGACATGGATGAGGGAGTTTGGTGTGGAGGAACTTGAGTGAGTCTTGGTCTCAACCCCATAGAACACCTTTGGGATGAATTAGCGCGGAGACTGTGAGCCAGACCTTCTCATCCAACATCAGTGCCTGACCTCATAAATGTCCTTCTAGAGGAATGGTCAAAAATTCCCATAAACACACTCCTAAACCTTGTGGAAAGCCTTCCCAGAAGAGTTGAAGCTGTTATAGCTGCAACTCCATATTACATTCATGTGCATGTAAAGGCAAATGTTCTGGCCAGTTTTGGCCTGGCTCACAGTCTCCGCTCTAATTCATCCCAAAGGTGTTCTATGAGGTTGAGGTCAAGACTCTGTAAAGTTCCTCCACACCAAACTCGCACAAAGTTGGGAGCATGAAATTGTCCAAAATGTCTTGGTATGAAGCTGAAGCATTAAGAGTTCCTTTCACTGGAACTAAGGGGCTGAGCCCAACCCCTGAAAAACAACACCTGAATTCAATGATTTGGAGGGGTGTCCCAATACTTTTGGCAACATAGTGTAGGAAACTGTGACCGCATATGTTGCTCAGTAGCAGACGAGACTTGGTTACGACCAAATGTCGAAGGATTAGATTGCTAATTTTTTCTTTAAAACAGACTTCTATCATTTGAATTCATTATCAGTGAGCACGTTATGTATTACTGAGCCAGGTCCTGCACAGTCCTGCAGGTCCTGTGGTCCTTCCACATAGCACTGAACAGAACTAGATTTGTAATCCTTTCATTTATAGAGAAATGAGAGCTTTCAGAGAGCTTTTGCTTCCTCTTTCTCTCCTTCCTTTTCTACTCCTGGGCTGTGTCATCTCCTGCCTCGAAACCCTTACACGCCTTGCCCTGTGGCTGCGTCATGGGTTGGGCCCTCGGGACGTCTTCTGTGTCGTCATAAGGTCCATGAAACAGACCACAAGACCTCCATTAGCTCAGACTCCTTTTCCACTAACACTCCATATCGGAGAAATCCTTGGCTTTCAAAGCTAATGTTTTTGCATTAGAGTCAGCGTCTTTCTTTTCTCTGGTTAATCCGTGCTTCACAAACAAACACTTACGGAGATAACAGGGCACTCTATCTCTATCATGCTAGCTAGGTTTTTATAAGAGATTAGCATAAGCTTGCTAAAGCTAGTTATAGTGGCTTTATTAACAGCACCGTGATAAAATTAGCCGCTTTGCTAGCAACTAGTAGATGAATGACACACTGTAGATTAGCCAGGCTAACATTTTCTTGTTTGCCAGTTCTTGGGTTTAATTGTGCCTAAAATTAGCTTTTAGTGAGTATGGATAGCTACCAGTCAAGTATGTTAGCAAAACTAGCTGTATTAGCGACTCTAGTCACTAAATCAGGATCTAAGTCTGTGAATTTCTCAGGTTTTCCTCAGGTGCTTCAAAGTGTAGATAATTACCCGATCGTCTCTGTATTCTTTTTTCAAGCCGCTTTATAAGCTGCTCCTTGTACGATCGAGTATTTTGAGAGTTAGCCGTTAGCCTCCCTGCTGTATAATCGATATATACATTTAGCAAACAGGGAGCCATTGTTCTGACGGCGGTGTGGTGAGTGGAGCCATTGTGTTGTGCTCATCAGTGCAGCAAGTTCAAGATCAGCATCACAATCAGAGAGGCAAAAACAAGACTGCAAATATTTTCACATTAAGCGAGATGAGTAACTCTTTAACACCAGAGGCAGTGTGGTCACTGTCAGGCGACACGTGGGTAAGTATTAGCCTTTCGAAAGTTGCAAAAACCCACAGGAAGTGATGTACTGTATTAAAGCTTGTTAGAAGATCTGTCACAATAGATTCCTGAGCTTTTGCACATTCCTTCCATATACAGAAAAAATATCTCTACATTGTTTTTGACTGGTTAGGAGTTTTCCTCCCGGACTTTCTGGAGGTTTCTTAAGGATATTTTGGAACTGGGTTTTTCTAGAATTCTTCATTTGACTTCTTTATGTGGGAACTCTGGATCTTCTAGAGGTTCAGAATATTTTGCATCTCTGGTTCTTTTAGAGGAATTTTTCATGGTTTTTATTTCAGGAAAACTCTGGTTCTTTGGAGGTTCTTTGAAGTTTTAGTTTTTTTCTGGAATATTTTGACCTTCTTGAGGTATATCAATGGATCTTCTTGAGGTTCTTTGAATTGTTGGGGTCTTTTTCCAGAATAGAATAGTTTGGAACTATGGTTCTTCTGGAGGTTCTTTACATTCTTAGGATATTTTTCCAGTTTGATTGGGAGTTCGGGATCTTCTGGAAGTTCTTTGGCTTTTTAGTGTTTTTTCCTGGAATATTTGGGAGCTCTGGTTCTTTTGGAAGAATTTTTCAGGATATATGGGAACGCTGGTTTTCTTGGAGGTTCTTTGGAATGTTACTGTCTTTTTGCAGCATAGTTGTGAGTTCTGGTTCTGGAATATTTGGGATATCTGGACCTTCTTGATGTTATTTGAATTGTTATGGGCTTTCCAGAATAATTGGGACCTCTGGTTCTTCTGGAAGTTCTTTAAAGTTTTAATATCTTTTTTTCTGGAATGTTTGGGATCTCTGGTTCTTCTCGAGGGGCTTTGGATTTTTTGTGTTTTGTTTTTTCAGTGTATTTGGGATTTCTGGTTCCTCTGGAAGTTCTTGAACCCCAGAAAGAATTCAGTGGTGTGGTACAACCTTTTTAACACAAAGATAACCAAAGAACTTTCAGACATTAATTCTATTAATTCCCATTACCCCATCATCTTGCACCGAAAGCTCGGCTAGCCTTGAGTGAGGTGAGTGTTTAGAGTTCCTCCCATCATACGAAGCAAGATGGATTAGTGGTTGTGAGCGTAGCCTCTCTGTTTCAGGTGGCACAGATTAGCACTGAGGTTAAATCTAATCTGTGGGATTATGAGAGTGAAACAGATGAAGACCAGCTCCGGCTCTCATGTGTCTCCTCTGTGGTGATATACAGTATATCAGATATCATGCTACACAATAACACACACCAGCAAACAAAACCGTTGGCATCAGATAGCAAACAATACAACCGCCGATCATGTTGCCATGGAGTCGGCGGAGGGAAACAAACTTCACAGAAACCTGGGGGTTCAATATGAGACACAGCGAACGAGGAAGTGCTGCGTTGTCTGGTTTCATTTGCAGATGTCCAGGATTATTAGCTCAAGTGTGTAAAAGTCAGCACTCATGATTTGGTTTTCTTTGCCCTCAGGCTAGAAATATACACCAGAGGCAGAGGAATGTGGCACTGAACAGAGGAGCGTGTGTGTGAAAAGTTTATCTACTGAAACGGACATTAAGGAGGGTTTCCACCAGAGGCCATGACTTCCAGCTCAGTGTGTGTGTGTGTGTGTGTGTGTGTGTGAGATGTAGGAAGGTGTAGAATGATTATAAATGGTGTTTCGCTGGCCTGATTTTTTCATTTCTGTGCATCTTTATTTATAACACACACACACACACACAAACACTATCCTTCCCCTGACATCATTACTAATACAGATAATTAAAGCTAGCCCTTCAAGCCTAAATCTATTCCTAAGCTTAACCTTTCTACTCAGTAGCAAACCCTTTTCTCTCTTTTGTTTATTTTTTTGTTCACTGGAGAACTAAGGGAACCCCTTGACCCCTCCTCTTCACTCCCAACCTCACCTTAAAACTCCATTTTTTATCATGAGGACCGGCCAAATGTCCCCACAAGGTCAACATGGTCAGATATTCCTATCCTTATGGGGACATTTCATCCACACCTGAAACTTACACTTCACTTTACACTGGTCATTTACACTCACCACGTCATCTCCATATGTTACGCACACTACTGCTGCACTAGCTTGCTTTATAAACACTTATAACCTGTCTCATAATCTATATATTGTGGATTTTATTAAATTTTTCCTTTATAGCATTGTTTGTAAATGAAATCTATAGTGTAGTTATTTTATATCTGTACTTTTCAGGGTCACCAAATTCCTTGGGTGTGTAAAAACATACTTGGCCAATAAACCTGATTCTGATTCTAATATAAAGGAAAACATGCTCAGCACACACACACACACACACACACACATACTTATAGAGAAACACTATTTTACTGTAAAGACCATCAAATGACTACAGACATGAATGAGCACATGATGTGGGTGTGTGTGTGTGTGTGTGTGTGTGTGTGGGAGGAAGCACTGGGATCCATTACGATTCCTTTACATATGATTACACTGCTCTGTAATTCCTGTACACATGCTCATGTATTCCCACACCGAATCCAGTGAATCATCTGCTCGAGTAAGTCACAAGGAATTCTGACCCCACCCTAAACATTCTCTCATGCTGGAATACACTATCGTGCGTGTGTGTGTGTGTGTGTGTGTGTGTGTGTGTGTTTGCCCCCTACTGGAGAACTAAGGGAACCCCCTGACCCGTCCTCCCTACTCCCGACCTCGCCTTAAATTCCAGGAGATACAAACACACACCAGCGTACGGAGAGAAATTAGAGTCAGCACAGTTTGTAATGCTTAGTAAAAATGCCTGAGGATGAAAATAATTCCATGCAAATTTTTAGGATATTTTAATATTTTTTGTTTTTGCTATTTGAAATTCAGGTCTTGGAAATTTAGGCTAAAGAAAATTCTGTTGATAAAAGTTCATGTTGAACCATTCAAAAAGTGAATTAATTTTATTTATTTATTTATTTATTTATTTATTTATTTATTTATTTATTTAATTCCTGTGTTTTGCTGATGATTGATCCCAATTTTAAGATTCTTGTGTAACCCACTTCTACATATGACACCAAACGATATACACTATATTGCCAAAAGTTTTGGGACACCCCTCCAAATCAGTGAATTCA
The DNA here is from genome assembly GCF_019097595.1 of Hemibagrus wyckioides. NCBI lineage: Eukaryota > Metazoa > Chordata > Actinopteri > Siluriformes > Bagridae > Hemibagrus > Hemibagrus wyckioides. The sequence goes on from NC_080727.1 coordinate 3,000,590, forward strand.
GGTGTTGTTTTTCAGGGGTTAGGCTCCCCCCTTTAGTGCCAGTGAAAGGAACTCTTAATGCTTCAGCATCATACCAAGACATTTTGGACAATTTCATGCTTTGTGGGGATGACCCCTTCCTGTTCCAACATGACTGCACACCAGTGACCAAAGCAAGGTCCATAAAGACATGGATGAGTGAGTTTGGTGTGGAGGAACATGACTGGCCTGTACAGAATCCGAAGTGTCCCAAAACTTTTGGCAATGTAGTGTATGTTTGCTTAGTCGTAAGCAAGTGCATCAATTCTAGCGTCCAGTTCAAGCCAGTTCAGTTCCCCCCCCACACACAAACATTTAAGGTGTGTCCCAAATTGCCTACTTACACACTAAAACTCCATCTTGTAGAACAAATAATGTGACTAGTGTGAAATATTTCTGCTATCTGTAGGTGTGTCTCACTCAGAGGTCTCAGCATTTAGTTGACTTTACTTCGAATTAGTAGAAAAGAGACAACAAGAGTTTAGAAATTTCTCAAAGTATTAAACAAACCTCAGTGTTGAAACTGTGACCTTTGGTGTTTTCCTTTTCAATCCGTGTCCAAAATAAATAATTTCACATTTGGCCTTTTCTGACTATTCCTGACAGCTTGAAATATGCACATGTGTGTGTGTGTGTGTATTTGGCACAGCTAGGTGTAACAGATGTTGATCTAATCCAGAACACCGACATCATTAAACTCAATACGACTTGGCAGGACCAACGTGGAAGCTTTAAAATCTGCACGAATTCCAAAACAGAGGCAGCGGCACGAGGCAAGCGAAGAACTTTGAACCTTTTTAACCCCAGAGAATAAAACCTCTAAACTTTAACCAGCTCTGGGATAAGAGAATATCAGTGTCAGTGTTAAGTCTGAGTCTGAGGCAGGTTTTGTAGAAGGTCTAGGTGTACATAAAGATATTGTAGTGTCTGTGTTTGTGTGTTGTTGTTTTTCTTTTTATTTCTGTTCTCTTAGCCTTCGCTCTCATGCCTCCTGCCTCAGGAACTGCACACTGTGAGGGGAACGTTTACTAAAACGAAAACTCAGACTCCTGACTCCGCCTGTCTAAAAGTTTACTTATGGAGTTTCATCTTAGTGTGTGTGTGTGTGTGTGTAAATCAGTGCCAAATCATGACCTTTATTTCTGCTTTTTTTTGCGTGTGTGTTAGAGCCTACATCGTATACGACACTTTACAGAAAGGAAAATAATCACTAGGTTTCACGATAATCACATCACAATAATCGTAAGGTTTACACGTGAAATGTGCATGTGTTTTTTATTTTTTCCATTTTTTTCATAAACGGATCATTTATTTTACCTTATGTACTTTCCTCGCACATTACACAAAATTGCCTCTATATGTGAAAAAAGTGTGTGAATGTGTGTGTACACGGTGGGTTAAAATGTACTAGTGTCTCATTCGGGGTGTATTCCATCCTCACACCCCGGAATTCCCTTCCTGGAAGAATGGAAGAATATTAACCGTTTTCTTTGCGTAATAATAAGTATAAGGCTGAATATGAACAGAAACCTCATACTCATACTAGATCTTTGCAGCTTTGACATTAGGGTCAGAAAGTGAAAGGATGTGGTCATTTCTCAGCTGCTGTTCCTCCTGAAGCTCATATCCACTCATCCTCGAGCTCAGCATTTCCCCTTTTTCCTGTTAGATAACAGTCAGCAATACTGAGAGAAGAGGAGGCTTCATATCCTTTCTGGGAGCTGTAATCAGTAACACTGACACACACACACACACATATTCGGTGTGTGTTTTATTAGCAACCTTCAGGAGTTTGGCAGCCTTCTGTTGAAAGCCAGAGCAGCAGGAATGTAATGAGAGCCAGGGTTCTGCTGAGCTGGGATCCGTGACTCAGCTGAAACAATCCTGAGCAAACACTCGAAATACTCGACAGAATACTGATGTAAACACACCTTCTAAACACACAGGAATGTAATAGTAAACATTGAAACAAAATTGAAGTCAAATTCAAGTTCAAAATCCTAACAATGTTTATTGTAATGGAATAATAAAAAAAACAAACAACGTCTATTAGTGTCATATTATGCTCTTTTGAAAATCCAGAGATTAATTTGCTGACTGACCCTTTTTGTGTTCCACTTTCCATATTCGGTCATGGTCTAATTAACGTACTCTCTGTTGGTTGGTCGTTTTTGTTATAATCATGTTCTATTTTAAATCCAGAGATTAAATTTGCTGATTGACCCTTTTCCTGTTCCACTTTCCATATTTGGTCATGTTCTAGTTAACATACTTTGTTTTAATTGGTCATTATTGTTATATCAAGCTCATTTTTAAACCCAAAGTTTTACTTGCTAAATGACCCTTTTTGTTTTCCACTTTCCATATTTGGCCATGTTCTAATTAATATACTCTCTGTTGGTTCGTCGTTATTGTTATAATCATGTTCTCTTTTAAATCCAGATATTAATTTGCTGATTGACCCTTTTCGTGTTCCACTTTTCATATTTGGCCATGTTCTAATGAACTCACTCTCTGTTGGTTGGTCATTATTATTATATCATGCTCATTTTTAAATCCAGAGATTCACTTTGGTCATGCTCTAATTAACATACTCTCTGTTGATTGCTCGTTATTGTTATATCGTGCTCATTTTATTTCCAGAGACTAATTTGCTGATTGACCCTTTTCGTGTTCCACTTTCCATATTTGGCCATGTTCTAATTAACTCACTCTCTGCATGTTTTATTTTAAATTAAATTATGTTCATATTATATCTGGTGATTGTCATGTTGATTATGTCCATGCTGACTCTTCATATTCTGTATGCCCTTTGACCCTTTTTGTATTCCACTTTTTTCACTCTCTCTGTTGATTGCTTATTATTATTATTATTATTATTATTATTATTATTATTATTATTATTATCATTTTAATATCCAGATATTTGGCTTGATGATTATAATTCTGTCTCTGCTGACTCTTCTTTTTCTGTATGTTAATTGACCCTATTTGCATTCCACTTTCCATATCTGGTCCTGTTCTTATTAAGTCCCTCTTTGCTGATTGTTTCTGATTAAAATGTATTCATATTAAGTCTGGAGGTTGGCTTACTGATTCTGATTCAGAACTTGTTCATCGTACATATTCTGCATGCTGATTGACCCTTTTCATGTTCCACTTTCCTTATTTGATCTTGTTCTCATTAACCAACCATTTGCTATGATTACAAAAAAATTGATTATTAATTTCAATTAATTAGTTATTAATTACTTATTAAACCTGGTGATTGTGACGTTCATTCTGTCCATGCTGACCCTTGATACTCTGTATGCTGATTGACCCTTCTGGCATTCCACTTACCATATTCTGTCCTGTGCTTATTAACTGCCTCTCTTTTGAAGGGTTCTTATTCAATCGTGCTCATATTAAATCTCAACATATTATACTTTACTTATTCTGTATGCTGATTGACCCTTTTCTTGTTCCACTTACCATATTTGGTCATGTTTTAATTACCATACTCTCTCTTTTGATTGGTTGTTGTTGTTATATCATGCTCATTTTTATGTCCAGAGATAAATTTTTCTTTGACCCTTTTCTTGTTCCACTTTCATGTTTGACCCTTTTCGTGTTCCACTTTCCATATTTGGTCATGTTCTCACTCTTTGCTGAGTGTCTTTTTGTTCTGAAATAGTGCTAATATTAACTCTGTTGTACAGCCTAGATTTTAATATTCTGTTCCTGTCCCTTCTGACCCTTAATACTCTTCATATTTCATGCTGACTGACCCTTTTCGTGTTCCATCTCCCATATAATCACAACTCTCTGTTCTTATTAGTAGTAGAGGGTAAGCGATGCCAAACATAAAATCTTCAACATTAAAGAAAAAAAAACAAGCACTAAAGAAAGGATTAGGACGTCTGGCCGGTCGTCCTGTGCAGAGTGACCTCAGGCGAGCTTTGCCATAAAGCCGGATGAGATTATGCCTTACAGCCCGATGGAGGGAAGAACACTGACAGGAAATTTACCCTGAATTAAAATTGATCTCTACTCAGCACTCGTTACTGAGGATCTCTCTCAAATCAGACAAACCAGAGGTTTCTCAAGAAAAAAAGAAATGGACTTTGATTTTTGTCACTCTTTTAATTATGAAGGAGTGACACTATCTGTCACTTTCCACTTATACTCTCTCTCATACACACATACACTCTCCCTATTTAGCTACAGCCGCTCTGTTCGGTCTCCTCTCCACCAGTAGGGGGCAGTAAACTCAACCTACGTATGAAGCCTTCAGTGCTGTGTCTTTTCCTCTGTCTCAATAACTCATTATAACAAAAGAATCTGATCTAGAGATTGGAAAGAGATCCTGTCGTTCTTATCATTTCCCCCAAAGTGTTTTATTCCTCTTACACCACAGAAATAGCAGTTAGTGCTTCAAGAACTGAACTGAGAGTATGAAGCCTTTAATATCACCACACATACATTACAGGGGACTTCTTTTCTTTGCATATCCCAGCTGAGGAAGTTGGGGTCAGAGCACAAGGGCAGCTATGATACAGCACTCCTGGAACAGAGACGGTTAAGGGATTTGCTCAATTGCCCAGCAGTGGAGCTTTGGTGGTGCTGGGGCTTGAACCCTGATCCTCCAATCAACAACCCAGCACCTTAACCACTTGAGCCATCACTGCCCATTATCGCTTGTGTTACAGTGGCTAGGAGACGTTCCCTCACTAACCTCCTGTCTTTTTTACCTTCTAGTAGTAAACAGTAGGAGCTGTGAGAAGACAAGCGCCATTTTTCTCAATTTTTCAGGAACATGTTGTGAAGAAGAACAGAAGAATTGTCCTTTTATTTTATGCTTATCATGACTCATTTGCATATATTCAAATGTCGAGTCACTAAAATGTTCGAGTCACGGTGTCGGCTACGTGAACAGGAACAGGAAAAGCTAGTCTGAATTCAGGTTTAAATAGGTAAAGAATGAGTACAAATGGAGATGGTGCAGCTTGTGATGTTAGCATTTAACTGTAACGCGGAGGTTACACAGATTCCATTTCCTGCTTGTTTAATGTTAAACTGCGGCTACAGTAAGCAGTTAGACGTGACACGTGACAGACGTGATACCCGATCAGCTCGTTTTCTCCTCTATAAAGCGCTGAGTTGAGCTCCAGCTTCTGAAAAGGTCGTTTCAAACAGCGCTTATTGCCTCTAACCGAAATTACCGCGCACGTAAATCTATGAAATTGTAGCAGGACAAACGGAGCGGTACGGAAAAGGTGTTTCGAGGCGAGCCGACAGAATCGATTCATTCAGGAGGCGTGAGAGAGCGCTGCGCAATGAAGGGAAGAAGAACAGACGTGATTGATTGTGGAGCATCGGCACTGTCCAGACTCAGAGCTGCTTGATGAGAGAGAGAGAGAGAGAGAGAGAGAGAGAGAGAGAGAGAGGGGTGTGATGACCGATTACACTCTCACACTGTCTGGGGAGGAGCGGCTAATCTTTACAAGAAAAACCTGTGTGTGTGAGTGTGAAAGAGAGAGAGAGAGAGAGAGAGAGAGAGAGAGACACACAGACAGAAAGAGAGTGAGAGAGAGTGAGAAATAGAGAAAGCGAGAGAGAAATAGCGAAAGTGAGAGAAAGAAAGAGAGAGAAATAGAGAGGGGGAAGAGAGAAAGAGAAAGAAATAGAGAAAGCGACAGAGAGAGAAAGAGAGAGAGAGAAATAGAGAGGGGGGAAGAGAGAAAGAGAGAGAGAGAGAGACAGAGGGAGAGAGGAATAGAAAGAAAGAAATAGAGAGAGAGAGAGAGAGAGAGAGAGTGATAGAAAGAGAGTGAGAGAGAGAGAAATAGAGAAAGAGAGAGAAATAGCGAAAAGTGAGAGAAAGAAAGAGAGAGAAATAGAGAGGGGGAAGAGAGAAAGAGAAAGAAATAGAGAAAGCGACAGAGAGAAAGAGAGAGAGAGAAATAGAGAGGGGGAAGAGAGAGAGAGAGACAGAGGGAGAGAGGAATAGAAAGAAAGAAATAGAGAGAGAGAGAGAGAGAGAGAGAGTGACAGAAAGAGAGTGAGAGAGAGAGAAATAGAGAAAGTGAGAGAGAAATAGCGAAAGTGAGAGAAAGAAAGAGAGAGAAATAGAGAGGGGGGAAGAGAGAAAGAGAAAGAAATAGAGAAAGCGACAGAGAGAGAAATAGAGAGGGGGGAAGAGAGAAAGAGAGAGAGAGAGAGAGAGAGAGAGAGACAGAGGGAGAGAGGAATAGAAAGAAAGAAATAGAGAGAGAGAGAGAGAGAGAGAGAGAGAGAGAGAGAGAAAGTGAGAGAGAAATAGCGAAAGTGAGAGAAAGAAAGAGAGAAATAGAGAGGGGGGAAGAGAGAAAGAAATAGAGAAAGCAATAGAGAGAGAAAGAGAGAGAGAGAAATAGAGAGGGGGAAAAGAGAGAGAGAGAGAGAGAGAGACAGAGGGAGAGAGAAATAGAAAGAAAGAAATAGAGAGAGAGAGAGAGAGAGAGAGAGAGAGAGAGAAAGAAATTTTTAGCAAAAAACAAAAACATGTCATTATTGGGTCAGTAATTATATCTTTATTGAGATTATTTAATTGAACATTTACGGAAGGAGTCTCCAGTCTCGGAGCTTCCATCATTAAGTTTTGCCGTTTTCAAGAGCAAGAAAAAAGAGGTGAAGGAAGGAACGTTTATAGCTGCTATAGGGTACAGTATATGATCACAGAACCATCAGATATAATAATAAAAAAATAATAATAATAATAATAACTCAATATTGATTTGATTCTCAAATATATTGTATGTTACACAAACCAGACTTCATTATTTTTGATGTATTTGAGTGTAATTAGTGCCGAGTTAATTAGCCAGTCCAGCGTCCGAGTCCCTGACAGTTAATCCGCCGGAGTCCATCTGAGGGTCGATTATCCGTCAGCGTACCTGCTAATGAACCCAGACTGTAAACAGGAGCTCGGTGGTCAGAACTAACTTGATATCATCAGAAAGCATCTTCTTATTATGAGATAATTATTTGCTTTTATGAGATAATTATCTTGATATCATCAGAAAGCATCTTCATATTACGAGATAATTATTTTTGTGATTATGAGATAATTATCTTGTTATTATCAGAAAGTGTCTTCTTATTACATGATCATTCTTTGGCTATTATGAGATAATTATCTTGATATCATCAGAAAGCGTCTTCATATTACGAGATACTTTTTGCTATTATGAGATAATTATCTTGCTATTATCAGAAAGCATTTTGTTATTATGAGAAACATATTTTGTTATTTTAAGTGTCTTGTGTTTTTATTATGAGATAATTGTCTTGCTATTGCAGAGCACCTTGTTATTCCTGAGATAAGTATCTTGTTATTTATTATTAGCATCTTTTTATTTAGAGATAATCATCTTGTTATTCCGAGTCTCTTGTTATTTAAAGTATCTTGTTATTTATTGTGAGAATATTATCTTGTTATTATGATATAATTATTGTTATTATTATGAGTTAAGCATCTTTTTATTATGAGATAAGTATCTTGATATAATCGAAAAGCCTCTTGCTATTATGAGATGTTTCTTATTAAGGGATAATTGTCTTGTTATCATCAGAAAGCACCTTTATCTTTATTTAAGCATCGTTATTGTAAGCTAAGTATCTTGTTATTTATTACAAATATCTTTTTATTGTGAGCTGATTATCTTCTTATTATGAGATACACATCTTGTTATTTGAAGTATCTTGTTTTTTTGTTATAAGTATCTTGTTATTACGAGTTAAGTATCATGTTATTGTGAGAAAATATTAAAATAATAATATTATAAGTGTCTTTGCATTGTAAAATAAGTGTCTTGTTATTATGGGATAAGTATCTTTTTATCATGAGATAATTATTTCCAGAAAGCGTTTTGTTATTATGCGATAAATATCTCATTACTAGGAAAAAAATGATCTTGTCATTATGAGATCATTATCTTGTCATTGTGAGATAATGATCTTGTTACTGAAATAAGTATCTTTTTTCATGAGATAATTCTTTCCAGGAAGCATCTTGTTATCATGTTGTAATAAATATCTTGTTATTATTTTAAAAAATTTTAAAAAATTGTCATTATGAGATAATTATCTTGTTATTGAGATAAGTATCTTATTATTTATTATGAGATAAGTATCTTTTTTATCATGAGATAATTATCTCCAGAATGCATCTTGTTATTGTAAGATAAATATCTCAATATTATGAAAAAATTATCTTGTCATTATGAGATAATTATCTTGTTATTGAGATAAGTATCTTTTTTATCATGAGATAATTATCTCCAGAAAGCATCTTGTTATTATGTGATAAATATCTCAATATTATGCAAAAATCTATCTTGTCATTATGAGATAATTCTCTTGTCATTGTGAGATAATTCTCTTGTTATGGAGATAAGTATCTTTTATATCATGAGATAATTATTTCCAGAAAGTTATCTGGTAATAAATATATTGTTATTATATTTAAAAAATCTTGTCATTATGAGATAATTATCTTGCAGTTGTGAGATAATGACCTTATTATGAGTTAAGTATCTTGTTATTTGTCAGGGTTAAACTAATAATGAGACACTTTCTCAGAATGACGAGATATTTCACCTGGTAATATAATGTAGTATTTCGTGGTGAGATGTTTTCTTACAACGGTGAGATACTGATTTTTTATTTTTTTTTTTTTACCTCATGTGAGTTAAGTACCCAGAATTCCTCTTGATTCCGCACAAATACGGCAAGAGGAATGAGCCAGAAGACCCATAATTCACTTATAATGCATAATGCACCACAGTAAAGGCGTATGAGGGGAATTCGACCCTAAGGCCTTCATTTACAGCGTGATCATTTCACACGCTGATAGATTTCACCTGCGGTTAGTTGCCGTGGCGATGAAGATGATTTACGAGGAATAACTACGTTAAAGGCGTCAAGCACGAAGCAGAGGATCACAACAAAGCGTAAGCATTTTTTGTAAGAGTCAAGGTGAGTTCGGATCCTGGAGCGTCTCCCCGGAGACCGAAGAAAAGTGAGACGGGTTTGAAATAAATGGATAACAAAGTGTAGACATGAGTGTGCACTTTGTTATGTATGAGAGAGAGAGAGAGAGAGAGAGAGAGAGAGATGTAGCTAAAATGCTCCAGGGAAAGATTCCCACAAAAAGCAGCAGAGTGAATCAGAGGCTGGAGTCTCGGAGGGAGACACGCACTGCTAATGCACCAAAACCCATTAGAGTTCTACATCTAATCCTGCGGGCCAAAAATCAGCTCCTCATCCGTCCTGGAAAGTGACAGCTCGTGTGGATGTGTATAAGGTTGCGTCACCGTGTGTGTGTGTGTATGTAAGTGTGTGTGTCCTCCGCAAGGAGTTTTTGAAGAA